>NW_025726101.1:0-146012 GCF_021461395.2 Schistocerca americana
ATTCGGATGCTATTTCTGTGTTTCATCGTCAATTACAAGGTCCAAGGGATACAGTAAACCTGGAGTGATGCATCGGAAACTAAAACTGGACTCACAGCAGAGGTTCAAATCATAGAAAGTTGGAGTATCAGTCCTCTTGTACTTAAGTTGGCATTGTGCCTTTTGTATTTAATTCGGTTGCAATTTCTGTGTTTCATCGTCAATAAGAAGGTCCAAGGGATACAGTAAACCTGAAGTGAAGCATCGGAAACTAAAAGTGGACTCACAGCAGAGGTTCAAATCATAGAAAGTTAGAGTTTCAGTACTCTTGTACTTAAGTCGGCATTGTGCCTTTTGTATTAAATTCGGATGCAATTTCTGTGTTTCATCGTCAATAAGAAGGTCCAAAGGATACAGTAAACCTGAAGTGAAGCATCGGAAACTAAAAGTGGACTCACAGCAGAGGTTCAAATCATAGAAAGTTACAGTTTCAGTCCTCTTTTACTTAAGTCGGCATTGTGCCTTTCGTATTAAATTCGGATGCAATTTCTGTGTTTCATTGTCAATAAGAGGGTCCAAGGGATACAGTAAAACCGAAGTGAAGCATCGGAATCTAAAACTGGGCTCACAGGAGATTTTCAAATCATAGAAAGTTAGAGTATCATTCCTCTAGTACTTAAGTCGGCATTGTGACTTTTGTATTAAATTCGGATGCAAATTCTGTGTTTCATCGTCAATAAGAAGGTCCGAGGGATACAGTAAACCTGAAGTTAAGCTCGGAATCTAAAACTGGACTCACAGGAGGGGTTCAAATCATAGAAAGTTAGAGTATCAGTCATCTTGTACTTAAGTTGGCATTGTGCCTTTTTTATTAAATTCGGATGTAATTTCTGTGTTTCATCGTCAATAAGAAGCTCCAAGGGATACAGTAAACCTGAAGTGAAGCATCGGAAACTAAAACTGGACTCACAGCAGAGGTTCAAATCATTGAAAGTTAGAGTTTTAGTCCTCTTGTTCTTAAGTCATCATTGAGCCTTTTGTATTAAATTCGGATGCAAATTTCTGTGTTTCATCGTCAATCAGAAGGTCCAAGGGATACAGTAAACCTGAAGTGAAGCATCGGAAACTAAAACTGGACTCACGGCAGAGGTTCAAATCATAGAAAGTTAGAGTTTCAGTCCTCTTGTACGTAAGTCTGCATTGTGCGTTTTGTATTAAACTCGGATGCAATTTCTGTGTTTCATCGTCAATAAGAAGGTCCAAGGGATACAGTAAACCTGATGTGAAGCATCGGAAACTAAAACTGGACTCACAGCAGAGGTTCAAATCATAGAAAGTTAGAGTTTCAGTCGCATTGTACTTAAGTCGGCATTGTGCTTTTTGTATTAAATTCGGATGCAATTTCTGTGTTTCATCGTCAATAAGGGGGTCCAAGGGATACAGTAAACCCGAAGTGAAGCATCGGAATCTAAAACTGGACTCACAGGAGAGATTCAAATCATAGAAAGTTAGTGTATCAGTCCTCTTGGACTTAAGTCGGCATTGTGCCTTTTGTATTAAATTCGGATTCAATTTCTGCGTTTCATCGTCAATAAGAAGGTCCAAGGGATTCAGTAAACCTGTAGTTAAGCATCGGAATCTAAAACAGGACTCACAGGAGGGGTTCAAATCATAGAAAGTTAGAGTATCAGTCCTCTTGTACTTAAGTCGGCATTGTGCCTTTTTTATTAAATTCGGATGCAATTTCTGTGTTTCTTCGTCAATAAGATGGTCCAAGGGATTCAGTAAACCTGATGTGTGGCATCGGAAACTAAAAGTGGACTCACAGGAGGGCTTCAAATCATAGAAAGTTAGAGTATCAGTCCTCTTGTACTTAAGTCGGCATTGTGCCTTTTTTATTAACTTCGGATGCAATATCTGTGTTTCATCGTCAATAAGAAGGTCCAAGGGATACAGTAAACCTGAAGTTAAGCATCGTAATCTAAAACTGGACTCACAGGAAGGGTTCAAATCATAGAAAGTTAGAGTATCAGTCCTCTTGTACGTAAGTCGGCATTGTGCCTTTTGTATTAAATTCCGATGCAATTTCTGTGTTTCATCGTCAATAAGGGGGTCCAAGGGATACAGTAAACCCGAAGTGAAGCATCGGAATCTAAAACTGGACTCACAGGAGAGATTCAAATCATAGAAAGTTAGTGTATCAGTCCTCTTGTACTTAAGTCGGCATTGTGCCTTTTGTATTAAATTCGGATTCAATTTCTGCGTTTCATCGTCAATAAGAAGGTCCAAGGGATTCAGTAAACCTGTAGTTAAGCATCGGAATCTAAAACTGGACTCACAGGAGTGGTTCAAATCATAGAAAGTTAGAGTATCAGTCCTCTTGTACTTAAGTCGGCATTGTGCCTTTTTTATTAAATTCGGATGCAATTTCTGTGTTTCATCGTCAATAAGAAGGTCCAAGGGATTCAGTAAACCTGATGTGTGGCATCGGAAACTAAAAGTGGACTCACAGGAGGGGTTCAAATCATAGAAAGTTAGAGTATCAGTCCTCTTGTACTTAAGTCGGCATTGTGCCTTTTTTATTAAATTCGGATGCAATATCTGTGTTTCATCGTCAATAAGAAGGTCCAAGGGATACAGTAAACCTGAAGTTAAGCATCGTAATCTAAAACTGGACTCACAGGAAGGGTTCAAATCATAGAAAGTTAGAGTATCAGTCCTCTTGTACGTAAGTCGGCATTGTGCCTATTGTATTAAATTCCGATGCAATTTCTGTGTTTCATCGTCAATAAGAAGGTCCAAGGGATACAGTTAACCTAAAGTTAAGCATCGGAATCAGAAACTGGACTCACAGGAGGGGTTCAAATCATAGAAAGTTAGAGTATCAGTCCTCTTGTACTTAAGTCGGCATTGTGCCTTTTGTATTAAATTCGGATGCAATTTCTGTGTTTCATCGTCAATAAGAGGGGCCAAGGGATACAGTAAACCTGAAGTGAAGCATCAGAATCTAAAACTGGACTCACAGGAGAGGTTCAAATCATAGAAAGTTAGTGTGTCAGTCGCCTTGTACTGAAGTCGGCATTGTGCCTTTTGTATTAATTTCGGATGCAAGTTCTGTGTTTCATCGTCAATAAGCAGGTCCAAGGGATACAGTAAAGTTGAAGTTAAGCATCGGAATCTATAACTGGCCTCACAGGAGGGGTTCAAATCATAGAAAATTAGAGTATCAGACCTCTTGTACTTAAGTCGGCATTGTGCCTTTTTTATTAAATTCGGATGCTATTTCTGTGTTTCATCGTCAATAAGAAGGTCCAAGGGATACAGTAAACCTGAAGTGAAGCATCGGAAACTAAAAGTGGACTCACAGCAGAGGTTCAAATCATAGAAAGTTAGAGTTTCAGTCCTCTTGTACTTAAGTCGGCATTGTGCCTTTTGTGTTAAATTCGGATGCAATTTCTGTGTTTCATCGTCAATAAGAAGGTCCAAGGGATACAGTAAACCTGAAGTGAAGCATCGGAAACCAAAAGTGGACTCACAGCAGAGGTTCAAATCACAGAAAGTTAGAGTTTCAGTCCTCTTGTACTTAAGTCGGCATTGTGCCTTTTGCATTAAATTCGGATGCAATTTCTGTGTTTCATCGTCAATAAGAGGGTCCAAGGGATACAGTAAACCTGAAGTGAAGCATCGGAAACTAAAACTGGACTCACAGCAGAGGTTCAAATCATAGAAAGTTAGAGTATCAGTCCTCTTGTACTTAAGTCGGCATTGTGCCTTTTGTATTTAATTCGGATGCAATTTCTATGTTTCATCGTCAATGAGAAGGTCCAAGGGATACAGTAAAGTTGAAGTTAAGCATCGGAATCTATAACTGGACTCACAGGATGGGTTCAAATCATAGAAAATTAGAGTATCAGACCTCTTGTACTTAAGTCGGCATTGTGCCATTTGTATTAGATTCGGATGCAATTTCTGTGTTTCATCGTCAATAGGAAGGTCCAAGGGATACACTAAACCTGAAGTTAAGCATCGGAATCTAAAACTGGACTCACAGGAGGGGTTAAAATCATAGAAAGTTAGAGTGTCAGTGCTCTTGTACTTAAGTCGGCATTGTGCCTTTTCTATTGAATTCGGATGCAATTTCTGTGTTTCATCGTCAATAAGAAGGTCCAAGGGATACAGTTAACCTGAAGTGAAGCATCGGAAACTAAAACTGGACTCACAGCAGAGGTTCAAATCATAGAAACTTTGAGTTTCAGTCCTCTTGTACTTAAGTCGTCATTGTGCATTTTTTATTAAATTCGGATGCAATTTCTGTGTTTATCGTCAATAAGAAGGTCCAATGGATACAGTAAACCTGAAGTGAAGCATCGGAAACTAAAAGTGGACTCACAGCAGAGGTTCAAATCATAGAAAGTTACAGTTTCAGTCCTCTTGTACTTAAGTCGGCATTGTGCCTTTTTTATTAAATTCGGATGTAATTTCTGTGTTTCATCGTCAATAAGAAGGTCCAAGGGATACAGTAAACCTGAAGTTAAGCATCGGAAACTAAAACTGGACTCACAGGAGGGGTTCAAATCATAGAAAGTTAGAGTATCAGTCCTCTTTTACTTAAGTCGGCATTGTGCCTTTTTTATTAAATTCGAATGCCATTTCTGTGTTTCATTGTCAATAAGAAGGTCCAAGGGATACAGTAAACCTGATGTATGGCTTCGGAAACCAAAACTGGACTCACAGGAGGGGTTCAAATCATAGAAAGTTAGAGTATCAGTCCCCATGTACTTAAGTCGGCATTGTGCATTTTGTATTAAATTCGGATGCAATTTCTGTGTTTCATCTTCAATAAGAAGGTCCAAGGGATACAGTAAACCTGATGTGAAGCATCGGAATCTAAAACTGGACTCACAGCAGAGGTTCAAATCATAGAAAGTTAGAGTATCAGTCCTCTTGTACTTAAGTCGGCATTGTGCCTTTTGTATTAAATTCGGATGCAATTTCTGCGTTTCATCGTCAATAAGAAGGTCCAAGGGATTCAGTAAACCCAAAGTGAAGCATCGGAATCTAAAACTGGACTCACAGCAGAGGTTCATATCATAGAAAGTTAGAGTATCAGTCCTCTTGTACTTAAGTCGGCATTGTGCCTTTTGTATTAAATTCGGATGCAATTTCTGCGTTTCATCGTCAATAAGAAGGTCCAAGGGATTCAGTAAACCTGAAGTTAAGCATCGGAATCTAAAACTGGACTCACAGGAGGGGTTCAAATCATAGAAAGTTAGAGTATCAGTCCTCTTGTACTTAAGTCGGCATTGTGCCTTTTTTATTAAATTCGGATGCAATTTCTTTGTTTCATCGTCAATAAGAAGGTCCAAGGGATTCAGTAAACCTGATGTGTGGCATCGGAAACTAATACTGGACTCACAGGAGGGGTTCAAATCATAGAAAGTTAGAGTATCAGTCCTCTTGTACTTTAGTCGGCATTGTGCCTTTTCTATTAAATTCGGATGCAATATCTGTGTTTCATCGTCAATAAGAAGGTCCAAGGGATACAGTAAACCCCTAAGTTAAGCATCGTAATCTAAAACTGGACTCACAGGAGGGGTTCAAATCATAGAAAGTTAGAGTATCAGTCCACTTGTACGTAAGTCGGCATTGTGCCTTTTGTATTAAATTCCGATGCAATTTCTGTGTTTCATCGTCAATAAGAAGGTCCAAGGGATACAGTTAACCTAAAGTTAAGCATCGGAATCAGAAACTGGACTCACAGGAGGGGTTCAAATCATAGAAAGTTAGAGTATCAGTCCTCTTGTACTTAAGTCGGCATTGTGCCTTTTGTATTAAATTCGGATGCAATTTCTGTGTTTCATCGTCAATAAGAGGGTCCAAGGGATACAGTAAACCTGAAGTGAAGCATCAGAATCTAAATCTGGACTCACAGGAGAGGTTCAAATCATAGAAAGTTAGTGTGTCAGTCGCCTTGTACTGAAGTCGGCATTGTGCCTTTTGTATTAATTTCGGATGCAATTCCTGTGTTTCATCGTCAATAAGAAGGTCCAAGGGATACAGTAAAGTTGAAGTTAAGCATCGGAATCTATAACTGGCCTTACATGAGGGGTTCAAATCATAGAAAATTAGAGTATCAGACCTCTTGTACTTAAGTCGGCATTGTGCCTTTTTTATTAAATTCGGATGCTATTTCTGTGTTTCATCGTCAATTAGAAGGTCCAAGGGATACAGTAAACCTGGAGTGATGCATCGGAAACTAAAACTGGACTCACAGCAGAGGTTCAAATCATAGAAAGTTGGAGTATCAGTTCTCTTGTACTTAAGTTGGCATTGTGCCTTTTGTATTTAATTCGGTTGCAATTTCTGTGCTTCATCGTCAATAAGAAGGTCCAAGGGATACAGTAAACCTGAAGTGAAGCATCGGAAACTAAAAGTGGACTCACAGCAGAGGTTCAAATCATAGAAAGTTGAGTTTCAGTACTCTTGTATTTAAATCGGCATTGTGCCTTTTGTATTAAATTCGGATGCAATTTCTGTGTTTCATCGTCAATAAGAAGGTCCAAGGGATACAGTAAACCTGAAGTGAAGCATCGGAAACTAAAGGTGGACTCACAGCAGAGGTTCAAATCACAGAAAGTTAGAGTTTCAGTCCACTTGTACTTAAGTCGGCATTGTGCCTTTTGCATTAAATTCGGATGCAATTTCTGTGTTTCATCGTCAATAAGAAGGTCCAAGGGATACAGTAAACCTGAAGTGAAGCATCGGAAACTAAAACTGGACTCACAGCAGAGGTTCAAATCATAGAAAGTTAGAGTTTCAGTCCTCTTGTACTTAAGTCGGCATTGTGCCTTTTGTATTTAATTCGGATGCAATTTCTATGTTTCATCGTCAATGAGAAGGTCCAAGGGATACAGTAAAGTTGAAGTTAAGCATCGGAATCTATAACTTGACTCACAGGATGGGTTCAAATCATAGAAAATTAGAGTATCAGACCTCTTGTACTTAAGTCGGCATTGCGCCATTTGTATTAGATTCGGATGTAATTTCTGTGTTTCATCGTCAATAAGAAGGTCCAAGGGATACACTAAACCTGAAGTTAAGCATCGGAATCTAAAACTGGACTCACAGGAGGGGTTCAAATCATAGAAAGTTAGAGTGTCAGTCCTCTTGTACTTAAGTCGGCATTGTGCCTTTTCTAATGAATTCGGATGCAATTTCTGTGTTTCATCGTCAATAAGAAGGTCCAAGGGATACAGTTAACCTGAAGTGAAGCATCGGAAACTAAAACTGGACTCACAGCAGAGGTTCAAATCATAGGATGTTAGAGTTCCAGTCCTCTTGTACTTAAGTCGGCATTGTGCCTTTTGTATTAAATTCGGATGCAATTTCTGTGTTTCATCGTCAATAAGAAGGTCCAAGGGATACAGTAAACCTGAACTTAAGCATCGGAAACTAAAACTGAATTCACAGCAGAGGTTAAAATCATAGAAAGTTAGAGTTTCAGTTATCTTGTACGTAAGTTGGCATTGTGCCTTTTGTATGAAATTCGGATGCAATTTCGGTGTTTCATCGTCAATAAGAAGGTCCAAGGGATACAGTAAACCTGAAGTGAAGCATCGGAAACTAAAACTGGACTCACAGCAGAGGTTCAAATCATAGAAATTTAGAGTTTCAGTCCTCTTGTACTTAAGTCGTCATTGTGCATTTTTTATTAAATTCGGATGCAATTTCTGTGTTTCATCGTCAATAAGAAGGTCCAAATGATACAGTAAACCTGAAGTGAAGCATCGGAAACTAAAAGTGGACTCACAGCAGAGGTTCAAATCATAGCAAGTTAGAGTTTCAGTCCTCTTGTACTTAAGTCGGCATTGTGCCTTTCGTATTAAATTCGGATGCAATTTCTGTGTTTCATTGTCAATAAGAGGGTCCAAGGGATACAGTAAAACCGAAGTGAAGCATCGGAATCTAAAACTGGGCTCACAGGAAATTTTCAAATCATAGAAAGTTAGAGTATCATTCCTCTTGTACTTAAGTCGGCATTGTGACTTTTGTATTAAATTCGGATGCAAATACTGTGTTTCATCGTCAATAAGAAGGTCCGAGGGATACAGTAAACCTGAAGTTAAGCTCGGAACCTAAAACTGGACTCACAGGAGGGGTTCAAATCATAGAAAGTAAGAGTATCAGTCCTCTTGTACTTAAGTCGGCATTGTGCCTTTTTTATTAAATTCGGATGTAATTTCTGTGTTTCATCGTCAATAAGAAGGTCCAAGGGATACAGTAAACCTGAAGTTAATCATCGGAAACTAAAACTGGACTCACAGGAGGGGTTCAAATCATAGAAAGTTAGAGTATCAGTCCTCTTGTACTGAAGTCGGCATTGTGCCTTTTTTATTAAATTCGGATGCAATATCTGTTTCATCGTCAATTAGAAGGTCCTAGGGATACAGTAAACCTGAAGTTAAGCATCGTAATCTAAAACTGGACTCACAGGAGGGGTTCAAATCATAGAAAGTTAGAGTATAGGTCCTCTTGTACTTAAGTCGGCATTGTGCCTTTTGTATTAAATTCGGATGCAATTTCTGTGTTTCATCGTCAATAAGAGGGTCCAAGGGATACAGTAAACCTGAAGTGAATCATGAGAATCTAAAACTGGACTCACAGGAGAGGTTCAAAACATAGAAAGTTAGAGTATCAGTCGCCTTGTACTTAAGTCGGCATTGTGCCTTTTGCCTTTTGTATTAAATTCGGATGCAATTTCTATGTTTCATCGTCAATGAGAAGGTCCAAGGGATACAGTAAAGTTGAAGTTAAGCATCGGAATCTATAACTGGACTCACAGGATGGGTTAAAATCATAGAAAATTAGAGTATCAGACCTCTTGTACTTAAGTCGGCATTGTGCCTTTTTTATTCAATTCGGATGCAATTTCTGTGTTTCATCGTCAATTAGAAGGTCCAAGGGATACAGTAGACCTGAAGTGATGCATCGGAAACTAAAACTATACTCAAAGCAGAGGTTCAAATCATAGAAAGTTGGAGTATCAGTCCTCTAGTACTTAAGTCGGCATTGTGCCTTTTGTATTTAATTCGGATGCAATTTCTGTGTTTCATCGTCAATAAGAAGGTCCAAGGGATACAGTAAACCTGAAGTGAAGCATCGGAAACTAAAAGTGGACTCACAGCAGAGGTTCAAATCATAGAAAGTTAGAGTTACAGTCCTCTTTTACTTAAGTCGGCATTGTGCCGTTTGTATTAAATTCGGATGCAATTTCTGTGTTTCATCGACAATAAGAAGGTCCAAGGGATACGGTAAACCTGAAGTGAAGCATCGGAAACTGAAAGTAGACTCACAGCAGAGGTTCAAATCATAGAAAGTTAGAGTGTCCGTCCTCCTGTACTTAAGTCGGCATTGTGCCTTTTGCATTACATTCGGATGAAATTTCTGTGTTTCATCGTCAATAAAAAGGTCCAAGGGATACAGTAAACCTGAAGTGAAGCATCGGTAACTAAAACTGGACTCACAGCAGAGGTTCAAATCATAGAAAGTTAGAGTATCAGTCCTCTAGTACTTTAGTCGGCATTGTGCCTTTTGTATTAAATTCGGATGCAATTTCTGTGTTTCATCGTCCATAAGAAAGTTCAAGGGATACAGTAAACCTGAAGTGAAGCATCGGAAACTAAAACTGGACTCACAGCTGAGGTTCAAATCATAGGAAGTTAGAGTTTCAGTCCTCTTGTACTTAAGTCGGCTTTGTGCCATTTGTATTAAATTCGGATGCAATTTCTGTGTTTCACCGTCAATAAGAAGGTCCAACGGTTACAGTAAACCTGAAATTAAGCATCGGAATTTAAAACTGGACTCACTGGAGGGGTTCAAATCATAGAAAGTTAGAGTATCAGTCCTCTTGTACTTAAGTCGGCATTGTGCCTTTTTCATTGAATTCGGATGCAATTTCTGTGTTTCATCGTCAATAAGAAGGTCCAAGGGATACAGTAAACCTGAAGTGAAGCATCGGAAACTAAAACTGGGCTCACAGCAGAGATTCAAATCATAGAAAGTTAGAGTTTCAGTCCTCTTGTACTGAAGTCGGCATTGTGCCTTTTTTATTAAATTCGGATGCAATATCTGTGTTTCATCGTCAATAAGAAGGTCCAAGGGATACAGTAAACCTGATGTATGGCATCGGAAACTAAAACTGGACTCACAGGAGGGGTTCAAATCATAGAAAGTTAGAGTATCAGTCCTCTTGTACTGAAGTCGGCATTGTGCCTTTTTTATTAAATTCGGATGCAATATCTGTGTCTCATCGTCAATAAGAAGGTCCAAGGGATACAGTAAACCTGAAGTTAAGCATCGTAATCTAAAACTGGACTCACAGGAGGGGTTCAAATCATAGAAAGTTAGAGTATAGGCCCTCTTGTACTTAAGTCGGCATTGTGCCTTTTGTATTAAATTCGGATGCAATTTCTGTGTTTCATCTTCAATAAGAGGGTCCAAGGGATACAGTAAACCTGAAGTGAATCATGAGAATCTAAAACTGGACTCACTGGAGAGGTTCAAATCATAGAAAGTTAGAGTATCAGTCGCCTTGTACTTAAGTCGGCATTGTGCCTTTTGTATTAAATTCGGATGCAATTTCTATGTTTCATCGTCAAAGAGAAGGTCCAAGGGATACAGTAAAGTTGAAGTTAAGCATCGGAATCTATAACTGGACTCACAGGAGGGGTTCAAATCATAGAAAATTAGAGTATCAGACCTCTTGTACTTAAGTCGGTATTGTGCCTTTTTTATTCAATTCGGATGCAATTTCTGTGTTTCATCGTCAATTAGAAGGTCCAAGGGATACAGTAGACCTGAAGTGATGCATCGGAAACTAAAGCTGGACTCACAGCAGAGGTTCAAATCATAGAAAGTTGGAGTATCAGTCCTCTTGTACTTAAGTCGGCATTGTGCCTTTTGTATTAAATTCGGATGCAATTTCTGTGTTTCATCGTCAATAAGAAGGTCCAAGGGATACAGTAAACCTGAAGTTAAGCATCGGAAACTAAAACTGGACTCACAGCAGAGGTTCAAATCATAGAAAGTTAGAGTTTCAGTCCCCTTGTTTTTAAGTCGGTATTGTGCCTTTTGTATTAAATTCGGATGCAAATTCTGTGTTTCATCGTCAATAAGAAGGTCCAAGGGATACAGTAAACTTGACGTTAAGCATCGTACTCTAAAACTGGACTCACAGGAGGGGTTAAATCATAGAAAGATAGAGTATCAGTCCTCTTGTACTTAAGTCGGCATTGTGCCTTCTAAATTAAATTCGGATGCAATTTCTGTGTTTCACCGTCAATAAGAAGGTCCAAGGGATACAGTAAACCTGAAGTGAAGCATCGGAAACTAAAACTGGACTCACAGCAGAGGTTCAAATCATTGAAAGTTAGAGTTTTAGTCCTCTTGTACTTAAGTCATCATTGAGCCTTTTGTATTAAATTCGGATGCAAATTTCTGTGTTTCATCGTCAATAAGAAGGTCCAAGGGATACAGTAAACCTGAAGTGAAGCATCGGAAACTAAAACTGGACTCACAGGAGAGGTTCAAATCATAGAAAGTTAGAGTATCAGTCCTCTTGTACTTAAGTCGGCATTGTGCCTTTTGTATTAAATTCGGATGCAATTTCTGCGATTCATCGTCAATAAGAAGGTCCAAGGGATTCAGTAAACCTGAAGTTAAGCATCGGAATCTAAAACTGGACTCACTGGAGGGGTTCAAATCATAGAAAGTTAGAGTATCAGTCATCTTGTACTTAAGTCGGCATTGTGCCTTTTTTATTAAATTCGGATGCAATTTCTGTGTTTCATCGTCAATAGGAAGGTCCAAGGGATACAGTAAACCTGAAGTTAAGCATCGTAATCTAAAACTGGACTCACAGGAGGGGTTCAAATCATAGAAAGTTAGAGTATCAGTCCTCTTGTACGTCAGTCGGCATTGTGCCTTTTGTATTTAATTCCGATGCAATTTCTGTGTTTCATCGTCAATAAAAAGGTCCAAGGGATACAGTAAACCTGATGTGAAGCATCGGAAACTAAAACTGGACTCACAGCAGAGGTTCAAATCATAGAAAGTTAGAGTATCAGTCGCATTGTACTTAAGTTGGCATTGTGCTTTTTGTATTAAATTCGGATGCAATTTCTGTGTTTCATCGTCAATAAGAAGGTCCAAGGGATACAGTAAACCTGAAGTGAAGCATCGGAAGCTAAAAGTGGACTCACAGCAGAGGTTCAAATCATAGAAAGTTAGAGTATCAGTCCTCTTGTACTTAAGTCGGCATTGTGCCTTTTGTATTAAATTCGGATGCAATTTCTGTGTTTCATCGTCAATAAGAGGGTCCAAGGGATACAGTAAACCTGAAGTGAAGCATCAGAATCTAATACTGGACTCACAGGAGAGGTTCAAATCATAGAAAGTTAGTGTGTCAGTCGCCTTGTACTGAAGTCGGCATTGGGCCTTTTGTATTAATTTCGGATGCAATTTCTGTGTTTCATCGTCAATAAGAAGGTCCAAGGGATACGGTAAAGTTGAAGTTAAGCATCGGAATCTATAACTGGCCTCACAGGAGGGGTTCAAATCATAGAAAATTAGAGTATCAGACCTCTTTTACTTAAGTCGGCATTGTGCCTTTTTTATTAAATTCGGTTGCTATTTCTGTGTTTCATCGTCAATTAGAAGGTCCAAGGGATACAGTAAACCTGGAGTGATGCATCGGAAACTAAAACTGGACTCACAGCAGAGGTTCAAATCATAGGAATTTGGAGTATCAGTCCTCTTGTACTTAAGTTGGCATTGTGGCTTTTGTATTTAATTCGGTTGCAATTTCTGTGTTTCATCGTCAATAAGAAGGTCCAAGGGATACAGTAAACCTTAAGTGAAGCATCGGAAGCTAAAAGTGGACTCACAGCAGAGGTTCAAATCATAGAAAGTTAGAGTTTCAGTCCTCTTGTACTTAAGTCGGCATTGTGCCTTTTGTATTAAATTCGGTTGCAATTTCTGTGTTTCATCGTCAATAACAAGGTCCAAGGGATACAGTAAACCTGAAGTGAAGCATCGGGAACTAAAAGTGGACTCACAGCAGAGGTTCAAATCACAGAAAGTTAGAGTTTCAATCCTCTTGTACTTAAGTCATCATTGTGCCTTTTGCATTAAATTCGGATGCAATTTCTGTGTTTCATCGTCAATAAGAAGGTCCAAGGGATACAGTAAACCTGAAGTGAAGCATCGGAAACTAAAACTGGACTCACAGCAGAGGTTCAAATCATAGAAAGTTAGAGTATCAGTCCTCTAGTACTTTAGTCGGCATTGTGCCTTTTGTATTAAATTCGGATGCAATTTCTGTGTTTCATCTTCCATAAGAAAGTTCAAGGGATACAGTAAACCTGAAGTGAAGCATCGGAAACTAAAACTGGACTCACAGCTGAGGTTCAAATCATAGGAAGTTAGAGTATCAGTCCTCTTGTACTTAAGTCGGCATTGTGCCATTTGTATTAAATTCGGATGCAATTTCTGTGTTTCATCGTCAATAAGAAGGTCCAAGGGATACACTAAACCTGAAGTTAAGCATCGGAATCTAAAACTGGACTCACAGGAGGGGTTAAAATCATAGAAAGTTACAGTTTCAGTCCTCTTGTACTTTAGTCGGCATTGTGCCTTTTGTATTAAATTCGGATGCAATTTCTGTGTTTCATCGTCAATAAGAAGGTCCAAGGGGTACAGTAAACCTGAAGTGAAGCATCGGAAACTAAAACTGGACTCACAGCAGAGGTTCAAATCATAGAAAGTTAGAGTTCCAGTCCTCTTGTACGTAAGTCGGCATTGTGCCTTTTGTATTAAATTCGGATGCAATTTCTGTGTTTCATCGTCAATAAGAAGGTCCAAGGGATACAGTAAACCTGATGTATGGCATCGGAAACTAAAACTGGACTCACAGGAGGGGTTCAAATCATAGAAAGTTAGAGTATCAGTCCACTTGTACTGAAGTCGGCATTGTGCCTTTTTTATTAAATTCGGATGCAATTTCTGTGTTTCATCGTCAATAAGAAGGTCCAAGGGATACAGTAAACCTGAAGTTAAGCATCGTAATCTAAAACTGGGCTCACAGGAGGGGTTCAAATCATAGAAAGTTAGAGTATAGGTCCTCTTGTACTTAAGTCGGCATTGTGCCTTTTGTATTACATTCGGATGCAATTTCTGTGTTTCATCGTCAATAAGAGGGTCCAAGGGATACAGTAAACCTGAAGTGAATCATGAGAATCTCAAACTGGACTCACAGGAGAGGTTCAAATCATAGAAAGTTAGAGTATCAGTCGCCTTGTTCTTAAGTCGGCATTGTGCCTTTTGTATAAATTCGGATGCAATTTCTATGTTTCATCGTCAAAGAGAAGGTCCAAGGGATACAGTAAAGTTGAAGTTAAGCATCGGAATCTATAACTGGACTCACAGGAGGGGTTCAAATCATAGAAAATTAGAGTATCAGACCTCTTGTACTTAAGTCGGCATTGTGCCTTTTTTATTCAATTCGGATGCAATTTCAGTGTTTCATCGTCAATTAGAAGGTCCAAGGGATACAGTAGACCTGAAGTGATGCATCGGAAACTAAAACTGGACTCACAGCAGAGGTTCAAATCATAGAAAGTTGGAGTATCAGTCCTCTTGTACTTAAGTCGGCATTGTGCCTTTTGTATTAAATTCAGATGCAATTTCTGTGTTTCATCGTCAATAAGAAGGTCCAAGGGATACAGTAATTCTGAAGTTAAGCATCGGAAACTAAAACTGGACTCACAGCAGAGGTTCAAATCATAGAAAGTTAGAGTTTCAGTCCCCTTGTGTTTAAGTCGGTATTGTGCCTTTTGTATTACATTCGGATGCAAATTCTGTGTTTCATCGTCAATAAGAAGGTCCAAGGGATACAGTAAACTTGAAGTTAAGCATCGTAATCTAAAACTGGACTCACAGGTGGGGTTAAATCATAGAAAGATAGAGTATCAGTCCTCTTGTACTTAAGTCGGCATTGTGCCTTCTAAATTAAATTCGGATGCAATTTCTGTGTTTCACCGTCAATAAGGAGGTCCAAGGGATACAGTAAACCTGAAGTGAAGCATCGGAAACTAAAACTGGACTCACAGCAGAGGTTCAAATCATTGAAAGTTAGAGTTTTAGTCCTCTTGTACTTAAGTCATCATTGAGCCTTTTGTATTAAATTCGGATGCAAATTTCTGTGTTTCATCGTCAATAAGAAGGTCCAAGGGATACATTAAACCTGAAATGAAGCATCGGAAACTAAAACTGGACTCACAGCAGAGGTTCAAAACATAGAAAGTTAGAGTTTCAGTCGCACTGTACTTAAGTCGGCATCGTGCTTTTTGTATTAAATTCGGATGCAATTTCTGCGTTTCATCGTCAATAAGAAGGGCCAAGGGATTCAGTAAACCTGAAGTTAAGCATCGGAATCTAAAACTGGACTCACAGGAGGGGTTCAAATCATAGAAAGTTAGAGTATCAGTCATCTTGTACTTAAGTCGGCATTGTGCCTTTTTTATTAAATTTGGATGCAATTTCTGTGGTTCATCGTCAATAAGAAGGACCAAGGGATTCAGTAAACCAGATGTGTGGCATCGGAAACTAAAACTGGACTCACAGGAGGGGTTCAAATCATAGAAAGTTAGAGTATCAGTCCTCTTGTACTTAGGTCGGCATTGTGCCTTTTTTATTAAATTGGGATGCAATATCTGTGTTTCATCGTCAATAGGAAGGTCCAAGGGATACAGTAAACCTGAAGTTAAGCATCGTAATCTAAAACTGGACTCACAGGAGGGGTTCAAATCATTGAAAGTTAGAGTATCAGTCCTCTTGTACGTCAGTCTGCATTGTGCCTTTTGTATTAAATTCCGATGCAATTTCTGTGTTTCATCGTCAATAAGAAGGTCCAAGGGATACAGTAAACCTGATGTGAAGCATCGGAAACTAAAACTGGACTCACAGCAGAGGTTCAAATCATAGAAAGTTAGAGTTTCAGTCGCATTGTACTTAAGTCGGCATTGTGCTTTTTGTATTAAATTCGGATGCAATTTCTGTGTTTCATCGTCAATAAGGGAGTCCAAGGGATACAGTAAACCCGAAGTGAAGCATCGGAATCCAAAACTGGACTCACAGGAGAGGTTCAAATCATAGAAAGTTAGAGTATCAGTCCTCTTGTACTTATGTCGGCATTGTGCCTTTTGTATTAACTTTGGATGCAATTTCTGTGTTTCATCGTCAATAAGAGGGTCCAAGGGATACAGTAAACCTGAAGTGAAGCATCAGAATCTAATACTGGACTCACAGGAGAGGTTCAAATCATAGAAAGTTAGTGTGTCAGTCGCCTTGTACTGAAGTCGGCATTGTGCCTTTTGTATTAATTTCGGATGCAATTTCTGTGTTTCATCGTCAATAAGAAGGTCCAAGGGATACAGTAAAGTTGAAGTTAAGCATCGGAATCTATAACTGGCCTCACAGGAGGGGTTCAAATCATAGAAAATTAGAGTATCAGACCTCTTGTACTTAAGTCGGCATTGTGCCTTTTTTATTAAATTCGGATGCTATTTCTGTGTTTCATCGTCAATTAGAAGATCCAAGGGATACAGTAAACGTGGAGTGATGCATCGGAAACTAAAACTGGACTCACAGCAGAGGTTCAAATCATAGGAATTTGGAGTATCAGTCCTCTTGTACTTAAGTTGGCATTGTGCCTTTTGTATTTAATTCGGTTGCAATTTCTGTGTTTCATCGTCAATAAGAAGGTCCAAGGGATACAGTAAACCTGAAGTGAAGCATCGGAAGCTAAAAGTGGACTCACAGCAGAGGTTCAAATCATAGAGAGTTAGAGTTAGAGTCCTCTTGTACTTAAGTGGGCATTGTGCCTTTTGTATTAAATTCGGATGCAATTTCTGTGTTTCATCGTCAATAAGAAGGTCCAAGGGATACAGTAAACCTGAAGTGAAGCATCGGGAACTAAAAGTGGACTCACAGCAGAGGTTCAAATCACAGAAAGTTAGAGTTTCAGTCCTCTTGTACTTAAGTCGGCATTGTGCCTTTTGCATTAAATTCGGATGCAATTTCTGTGTTTCATCGTCAATAAGAAGGTCCAAGGGATACAGTAAAGTTAAAGTTAAGCATCGGGATCTATAACTGGCCTCACAGGAGGGGTTCAAATCATAGAAAATTAGAGTATCAGACCTCTTGTACTTCAGTCGGCATTGTGCCTTTTTTATTAAATTCGGATGCTATTTCTGTGTTTCATCGTCAATTAGAAGGTCCAAGGGATACAGTAAAAGTGGAGTGATGCATCGGAAACTAAAACTGGACTCACAGCAGAGGTTCAAATCATTGGAATTTGGAGTATCAGTCCTCTTGTACTTAAGTTGGCATTGTGCCTTTTGTATTTAATTCGGTTGCAATTTCTGTGTTTCATCGTCAATAAGAAGGTCCAAGGGATACAGTAAACCTGAAGTGAAGCATCGGAAGCTAAAAGTGGACTCACAGCAGAGGTTCAAATCATAGAAAGTTAGAGTTTCAGTCCTCTTGTACTTATGTCGGCATTGTGCCTTTTGTATTAAATTCGGATGCAATTTCTGCGATTCATCGTCAATAAGAAGGGCCAAGGGATTCAGTAAACCTGAAGTTAAGCATCGGAATCTAAAACTGGACTCACAGGAGGGGTTCAAATCATAGAAAGTTAGAGTATCAGTCATCTTGTACTTAAGTCGGCATTGTGCCTTTTTTAATAATTCGGATGCAATTTCTGTGTTTCATCGTCAATAAGAAGGTCCAAGAGATTCAGTAAACCAAATGTGTGGCATCGGAAACTAAAACTGGACTCACAGGAGGGGTTCAAATCATAGAAAGTTAGAGTATCAGTCCTCTTGTACTTAGGTCGGCATTGTGCCTTTTTTATTAAATTCGGATGCAATTTCTGTGTTTCATCGTCAATAAGGGGGTCCAAGGGATACAGTAAACCCGAAGTGAAGCATCGGAATCTAAAACTGGTCTCACAGGAGACGTTCAAATCATAGGAAGTTAGAGTATCAGTCATCTTGTACTTAAGTCGGCATTGTGCCTTTTTTATTAAATTCGGATGCAATTTCTGTGTTTCATCGTCAATAAGAAGGTCCAAGGGATTCAGTAAACCAGATGTGTGGCATCGGAAACTAAAACTGGACTCACAGGAGGGGTTCAAATAGTAGAAAGTTAGAGTATCAGTCCTCTTGTACTTAGGTCGGCATTGTGCCTTTTTTATTAAATTCGGATGCAATATCTGTGTTTCATCGTCAATAGGAACGCCCAAGGGATACAGTAAACCTGAAGTTAAGCATCGTAATCTAAAACTGGACTCACAGGAGGGGTTCAAATCATAGAAAGTTAGAGTATCAGTCCTCTTGTACGTCAGTCGGCATTGTGCCTTTTGTATTAAATTCGGATGCAATTTCTGTGTTTCATCGTCAATAAGAGGGTCCAAGGGATACAGTAAACCCGAAGTGAAGCATCGGAATCTAAAACTGGACTCACAGGAGAGGTTCAAATCATAGAAAGTTAGAGTATCAGTCCTCTTGTACTTAAGTCGGCATTGTGCCTTTTGTATTTAATTCGGATGCAATTTCTGTGTTTCATCGTCAATAAGAGGGTCCAAGGGATACAGTAAACCTGAAGTGAAGCATCAGAATCTAATACTGGACTCACAGGAGAGGTTCAAATCATAGAAAGTTAGTGTGTCAGTCGCCTTGTACTGAAGTCGGCATTGTGCCTTTTGTATTAATTTCGGATGCAATTTCTGTGTTTCATAGTCAATAAGAAGGTCCAAGGGATACAGTAAAGTTGAAGTTAAGCATCGGAATCTATAACTGGCCTCACAGGAGGGGTTCAAATCATAGAAAATTAGAGTATCAGACCTCTTGTACTTAAGTCGGCATTGTGCCTTTTTTATTAAATTCGGATGCTATTTCTGTGTTTCATCGTCAATTAGAAGATCCAAGGGATACAGTAAACGTGGAGTGATGCATCGGAAACTAAAACTGGGACTCACAGCAGAGGTTCAAATCATAGGAATTTGGAGTATCAGTCCTCTTGTACTTAAGTTGGCATTGTGCCTTTTGTATTTAATTTTGTTGCAATTTCTGTGTTTCATCGTCAATAAGAAGGTCCAAGGGATACAGTAAACCTGAAGTGAAGCATCGGAAGCTAAAAGTGGACTCACAGCAGAGGTTCAAATCATAGAAAGTTAGAGTTTCAGTCCTCTTGTACTTAAGTCGGCATTGTGCCTTTTGTATTAAATTCGGATTCAATTTCTGTGTTTCATCGTCAATAAGAAGGTCCAAGGGATACAGTAAACCTGAAGTGAAGCATCGGGAACTAAAAGTGGACTCACAGCAGAGGTTCAAATCACAGATAGTTAGAGTTTCAGTCCTCTTGTACTTAAGTCGGCATTGTGCCTTTTGCATTAAATTCGGATGCAATTTCTGTGTTTCATCCTCAATTAGAAGGTCCAAGGGATACAGTAAACTTGAAGTTCAGCATCGTAATCTAAAACTGGACTCACAGGAGGGGTTAAATCATAGAAAGATAGAGTATCAGTCCTCTTGTACTTAAGTCGGCATTGTGCCTTCTAAATTAAATTCGGATGCAATTTCTGTGTTTCACCGTCAATAAGAAGGTCCAAGGGATACAGTAAACCTGAAGTGAAGCATCGGAAACTAAAACTGGACTCACAGCAGAGGTTCAAATCATTGAAAGTTAGAGTTTTTGTCCTCTTGTACTTAAGTCATCATTGAGCCTTTTGTATTTAATTCGGATGCAAATTTCTGTGTTTCATCGTCAATAAGAATGTCCAAGGGATACATTAAACCTGAAGTGAAGCATCGGAAACTAAAACTGGACTCACAGCAGAGGTTCAAATCATAGAAAGTTAGAGTTTCAGTCGCACTGTACTTAAGTCGGCATTGTGCTTTTTGTAATAAATTCGGATGCAATTTCTGTGTTTCATCGTCAATAAGGGGGTCCAAGTGATACAGTAAACCCGAAGTGAAGCATCGGAATCTAAAACTGGACTCACAGGAGAGGTTCAAATCATAGAAAGTTAGAGTATCAGTCCTCTTGTACTTAAGTCGGCATTGTGCCTTTTGTATTAATTTCGGATGCAATTTCTGCGTTTCATCGTCAATAAGAAGGGCCAAGGGATTCAGTAAACCTGAAGTTAAGCATCGGAATCTAAAACTGGACTCACAGGAGGGGTTCAAATCATAGAAAGTTAGAGTATCAGTCATCTTGTACTTAAGTCGGCATTGTGCCTTTTTTATTAAATTCGGATGGAATTTCTGTGTTTCATCGTCAATAAGAATGTCCAAGGGATTCAGTAAACCTGATGTGTGGCATCGGAAACTAAAACTGGACTCACAGGAGGGGTTCAAATCATAGAAAGTTAGAGTATCAGTCCTCTTGTACATAGGTCGGCATTGTGCCTTTTTTATTAAATTCGGATGCAATATCTGTGTTTCATCGTCAATAGGAAGATCCAAGGGATACAGTAAACCTGAAGTTAAGCATCGTAATCTAAAACTGGACTCACAGGAGGGGTTCAAATCATAGAAAGTTAGAGTATCAGTCCTCTTGTACGTCTGTCGGCATTGTGCCTTTTGTATTAAATTCCGATGCAATTTCTGTGTTTCATCGTCAATAAGAAGGTCCAAGGGATACAGTAAACCTGATGTGAAGCATCGGAAACTAAAACTGGACCTCACAGCAGAGGTTCAAATCATAGAAAGTTAGAGTTTCAGTCGCATTGTACTTAAGTCGGCATTGTGCTTTTTGTATTAAATTCGGATGCAATTTCTGTGTTTCATCGTCAATAAGGGGGTCCAAGGGCTACAGTAAACCCGAAGTGAAGCATCGGAATCTAAAACTGGACTCACAGGAGAGGTTCAAATCATAGAAAGTTAGAGTATCAGTCCTCTTGTACTTAAGTCGGCATTGTGCCTTTTGTATTAAATTCGGATGCAATTTCTGTGTTTCATCGTCAATAAGAGGGTCCAAGGGATACAGTAAACCTGAAGTGAAGCATCAGAATCTAATACTGGACCCACAGGAGAGGTTCAAATCATAGAAAGTTAGTGTGTCAGTCGCCTTGTACTGAAGTCGGCATTGTGCCTTTTGTATTAATTTCGGATGCAATTTCTGTGTTTCATCGTCAATAAGAAGGTCCAAGGGACACAGTAAAGTTGAAGTTAAGCATCGGAATCTATAACTGGCCTCACAGGAGGGGTTCAAATCATAGAAAATTAGAGTATCAGACCTCTTGTACTTCAGTCGGCATTGTGCCTTTTTTATTAAATTCGGATGCTATTTCTGTGTTTCATCGTCAATTAGAAGGTCCAAGGATACAGTAAACGTGGAGTGATGCATCGGAAACTAAAACTGGACTCACAGCAGAGGATCAAATCATAGGAATTTGGAGTATCAGTCCTCTTGTACTTAAGGTTGGCATTGTGCCTTTTGTATTTAATTCGGTTGCAATTTCTGTGTTTCATCGTCAATAAGAAGGTCCAAGGGATACAGTAAACCTGAAGTAAAGCATCGGAAGCTAAAAGTGGACTCACAGCAGAGGTTCAAATCATAGAAAGTTAGAGTTTCAGTCCTCTTGTACTTATGTCGGCATTGTGCTTTTTGTATTAAATTCGTATGCAATTTCTGCGTTTCATCGTCAATAAGAAGGGCCAAGGGATTCAGTAAACCGGAAGTTAAGCATTGGAATCTAAAACTGGACTCACAGGAGGGGTTCAAATCATAGAAAGTTAATCAGTCATCTTGTACTTAAGTCGGCATTGTGCCTTTATTAATAATTCGGATGCAATTTCTGTGTTTCATCGTCAATAAGAAGGTCCAAGAGATTCAGTAAACCAGATGTGTGGCATCGGAAACTAAAACTGGACTCACAGGAGGGGTAAAAACATAGAAAGATAGAGTATCAGTCCTCTTGTACTTAAGTCGGCATTGTGCCTTCTAAATTAAATTCGGATGCAATTTCTGTGTTTCACCGTCAATAAGAAGGTCCAAGGGATACAGTAAACCTGAAGTGAAGCATCGGAAACTAAAACTGGACTCACAGCAGAGGTTCAAATCATTGAAAGTTAGAGTTTTAGTCCTCTTGTACTTAAGTCATCATTGAGCCTTTTGTATTTAATTCGGATGCAAATTTCTGTGTTTCATCGTCAATAAGAAGGTCCAAGGGATACATTAAACCTGAAGTGAAGCATCGGAAACTAAAACTGGACTCACAGCAGAGGTTCAAATCATAGAAAGTTAGAGTTTCAGTCGCACTGTACTTAAGTCGGCATTGTGCTTTTTGTAATAAATTCGGATGCAATTTCTGTGTTTCATCGTCAATAAGGGGGTCCAAGTGATACAGTAAACCCGAAGTGAAGCATCGGAATCTAAAACTGGACTCACAGGAGAGGTTCAAATCATAGAAAGTTAGAGTATCAGTCCTCTTGTACTTAAGTCGGCATTGTGCCTTTTGTATTAATTTCGGATGCAATTTCTGCGTTTCATCGTCAATAAGAAGGGCCAAGGGATTCAGTAAACCTGAAGTTAAGCATCGGAATCTAAAACTGGACTCACAGGAGGGGTTCAAATCATAGAAAGTTAGAGTATCAGTCATCTTGTACTTAAGTCGGCATTGTGCCTTTTTTATTAAATTCGGATGCAATTTCTGTGTTTCATCGTCAATAAGAATGTCCAAGGGATTCAGTAAACCTGATGTGTGGCATCGGAAACTAAAACTGGACTCACAGGAGGGGTTCAAATCATAGAAAGTTAGAGTATCAGTCCTCTTGTACATAGGTCGGCATTGTGCCTTTTTTATTAAATTCGGATGCAATATCTGTGTTTCATCGTCAATAGGAAGATCCAAGGGATACAGTAAACCTGAAGTTAAGCATCGTAATCTAAAACTGGACTCACAGGAGGGGTTCAAATCATAGAAAGTTAGAGTATCAGTCCTCTTGTACGTCAGTCGGCATTGTGCCTTTTGTATTAAATTCCGATGCAATTTCTGTGTTTCATCGTCAATAAGAAGGTCCAAGGGATACAGTGAACCTGATGTGAAGCATCGGAAACTAAAACTGGACTCACAGCAGAGGTTCAAATCATAGAAAGTTAGAGTTTCAGTCGCATTGTACTTAAGTCGGCATTGTGCTTTTGGTATTAAATTCGGATGCAATTTCTGTGTTTCATCGTCAATAAGGGGGTCCAAGGGCTACAGTAAACCCGAAGTGAAGCATCGGAATCTAAAACTGGACTCACAGGAGAGGTTCAAATCATAGAAAGTTAGAGTATCAGTCCTCTTGTACTTAAGTCGGCATTGTGCCTTTTGTATTAAATTCGGATGCAATTTCTGTGTTTCATCGTCAATAAGAGGGTCCAAGGGATACAGTAAACCTGAAGTGAAGCATCAGAATCTAATACTGGACCCACAGGAGAGGTTCAAATCATAGAAAGTTAGTGTGTCAGTCGCCTTGTACTGAAGTCGGCATTGTGCCTTTTGTATTAATTTCGGATGCAATTTCTGTGTTTCATCGTCAATTAGAAGGTCCAAGGGATACAGTAAACGTGGAGTGATGCATCGGAAACTAAAACTGGACTCACAGCAGAGGTTCAAATCATAGGAATTTGGAGTATCAGTCCTCTTGTACTTAAGTTGGCATTGTGCCTTTTGTATTTAATTCGGTTGCAATTTCTGTGTTTCATCGTCAATAAGAAGGTCCAAGGGATACAGTAAACCTGAAGTGAAGCATCGGAAGCTAAAAGTGGACTCACAGCAGAGGTTCAAATCATAGAAAGTTAGAGTTTCAGTCCTCTTGTACTTATGTCGGCATTGTGCCTTTTGTATTAAATTCGGATGCAATTTCTGCGTTTCATCGTCAATAAGAAGGGCCAAGGGATTCAGTAAACCGGAAGTTAAGCATTGGAATCTAAAACTGGACTCACAGGAGGGGTTCAAATCATAGAAAGTTAGAGTATCAGTCATCTTGTACTTAAGTCGGCATTGTGCCTTTATTAATAATTCGGATGCAATTTCTGTGTTTCATCGTCAATAAGAAGGTCCAAGAGATTCAGTAAACCAGATGTGTGGCATCGGAAACTAAAACTGGACTCACAGGAGGGGTTCAAATCATAGAAAGTTAGAGTATCAGTCCTTTTGTACTTAGGTCGGCATTGTGCCTTTGTCATTAAATTCGGATGCAATTTCTGTGTTTCATCGTCAATAAGGGGGTCCAAGGGATACAGTAAACCCGAAGTGAAGCATCGGAATCTAAAACTGGACTCACAGGAGAGGTTCAAATCATAGAAAGTTAGAGTATCAGTCATCTCGTACTTAAGTCGGCATTGTGCCTTTTTTATTAAATTCGGATGCAATTTCTGTGTTTCATCGTCAATAAAAAGGTCCAAGGGATTCAGTAAACCAGATGTGTGGCATCGGAAACTAAAACTGGACTAACAGGAGGGGTTCAAATAGTAGAAAGTTAGAGTATCAGTCCTCTTGTACTTAGGTCGGCATTGTGCCTTTTTTATTAAATTCGGATGCAATATCTGTGTTTCATCGTCAATAGGAACGTCCAAGGGATACAGTAAACCTGAAGTTAAGCATCGTAATCTAAAACTGGACTCACAGGAGGGGTTCAAATCATAGAAAGTTAGAGTATCAGACCTCTTGTACTTAAGTCGGCATTGTGCCTTTTTTATTAAATTCGGATGCTATTTCTGTGTTTCATCGTCAATTAGAAGGTCCAAGGGATACAGTAAACGTGGAGTGATGCATCGGAAACTAAAACTGGACTCACAGCAGAGGTTCAAATCATAGAAAGTTAGAGTTTCAGTCGCACTGTACTTAAGTCGGCATTGTGCTTTTTGTATTAAATTCGGATGCAATTTCTGTGTTTCATCGTCAATAAGGGGGTCCAAGTGATACAGTAAACCCGAAGTGAAGCATCGGAATCTAAAACTGGACTCACAGGAGAGGTTCAAATCATAGAAAGTTAGAGTATCAGTCCTCTTGTACTTAAGTCGGCATTGTGCCTTTTGTATTAAATTCGGATGTAATTTCTGCGTTTCATCGTCAATAAGAAGGGCCAAGGGATTCAGTAAACCTGATGTGAAGCATCGGAAACTAAAACTGGACTCACAGCAGAGGTTCAAATCATAGAAAATTAGAGTTTCAGTCGCATTGTACTTAAGTCGGCATTGTGCTTTTTGTATTAAATTCGGATGCAATTTCTGTGTTTCTTCGTCAATAAGGGGGTCCAAGGGATACAGTAAACCTGAAGTGAAGCATCGGTAACTAAAAGTGGACTCACAGCAGAGGTTCAAATCACAGAAAGTTAGAGTTTCACTCCTCTTGTACTTAAGTCGGCATTGTGCCTTTTGCATTAAATTCGGATGCGATTTCTGTGTTTCATCCTCAATAAGAAGGTCCAAGGGATACAGTAAACCTGAAGTGAAGCATCGGAAACTAAAACTGGACTCACAGCAGAGGTTCAAATCATAGAAAGTTACAGTATCAGTCCTCTAGTACTTTAGTCGGCATTGTGCCTTTTGTATTAAATTCGGATGCAATTTCTGTGTTTCATCTTCCATAAGAAAGTTCAAGGCATACAGTAAACCTGAAGTGAAGCATCGGAAACTAAAACTGGACTCACAGCTGAGGTTCAAATCATAGGAAGTTAGAGTATCAGTCCTCTTGTACTTAAGTTGACATTGTGCCATTTGTATTAAATTCGGATGCAATTTCTGTGTTTCATCGTCAATAAGAAGGTCCAAGGGATAGACTAAACCTGAAGTTAAGCATCGGAATCTAAAACTGGACTCACAGGAGGGGTTAAAATCATAGTAAGTTAGAGTATCAGTCCTCTTGTACTTAAGTCGGCATTGTGCCTTTCTATTGAATTCGGATGCAATTTCTGTGTTTCATCGTCAATAAGAAGGTCCAAGTGATACAGTTAACCTGAAGTGAAGCATCGGAAACTAAAACTGGACTCACAGCAGAGGTTCAAATCATAGAAAGTTAGAGTTTCAGTCCTCTTGTACTTTAGTCGGCATTATGCCTTTTGTATTAAATTCGGATGCAATTTCTGTGTTTCATCGTCAATAAGAAGGTCCAAGGGGTACAGTAAACCCGAAGTGAAGCATCGGAAACTAAAACTGGACTCACAGCAGAGGTTCAAATCATAGAAAGTTAGAGTTCCAGTCCTCTTGTACTTAAGTCGGCATTGTGCCTTTTGTATTAAATTCGGATGCAATTTCTGTGTTTCATCGTCAATAAGAAGGTCCAAGGGATACAGTAAATCTGAAGTTAAGCATCGGAAACTAAAACTGAACTCACAGCAGAGGTTCAAATCATAGAAAGTTAGAGTTTCAGTCCACTTGTACGTAAGTTGGCATTGTGCCTTTTGTATTAAATTCGGATGCAATTTCTGTGTTTCATCGTCAATAAGAAGGTCCAAGGGATACAGTAAACCTGAAGTGAAGCATCGGAAACTAAAACTTTACTCACAGCAGAGGTTCAAATCATAGAAATTTAGAGTTTCAGTCCTCTTGTACTTAAGTCGTCATTGTGCATGTTTTATTAAATTCGGATGCAATTTCTGTGTTTCATCGTCAATAAGAAGGTCCAAAGGATACAGTAAACCTGAAGTGAAGCATCGGAAACTAAAACTGGACTCACAGCAGAGGTTCAAATCATAGAAAGTTAGGGTTTCAGTCCTCTTGTACTTAAGTCGGCATTGTGCCTTTTGTATTAAATACGGATGCAATTTCTGTGTTTCATCGTCAATAAGAGGGTCCAAGGGATACAGTAAACCCGAAGTGAAGCATCGGAATCTTAAACTGGGCTCACAGGAGATTTTCAAATCATAGAAAGTTAGAGTATCATTCCTCTTGTACTTAAGTCGGCATGTGACTTTTGTATTAAATTCGGATGCAAATTCTGTGATTCATCGTCAATAAGAAGGTCCGAGGGATACAGTAAACCTGAAGTTAAGCATCGGAATCTAAAACTGGACTCACAGGAGGGGTTCAAATCATAGAAAGTTAGAGTATCAGTCCTCTTGTACTTAAGTCGGCATTGTGCTTTTTTATAAAATTCGGATGCAATTTCTGTGTTTCATCGTCAACAAGAAGGTCCAAGGGGTAAAGTAAACCTGAAGTTCAGCATCGGAAACTAAAACTGGACTCACAGGAGGGGTTCAAATCATAGAAAGTTAGAGTATCAGTCCTCTTTTACTTAAGTCGGCATTGTGCCTTTTTTATTAAATTCGGATGCCATTTCTGTGTTTCATCGTCAATAAGAAGGTCCAAGGGATACAGTAAACCTGATGTATGGGATCGGAAACTAAAACTGGACTCACAGGAGGGGTTCAAATCATAGAAAGTTAGAGTATCAGTCCTCTTGTACTGAAGTCGGCATTGTGCCTTTTTTATTAAATTCGGATGCAATATCTGTGTTTCATCGTCAATAAGAAGGTCCAAGGGATAGAGTAAAGTTGAAGTTAAGCATCGGAATCTATAACTGGACTCACAGGAGGGGTTCAAATCATAGAAAATTAGAGTATCTGACCTCTTGTACTTAAGTCGGCATTGTGCCTTTTTTATTCAATTCGGATGCAATTTCTGTGTTTCATCGTCAACTAGAAGGTCCAAGGGATACAGTAAACCTGAAGTGAAGCATCGGAAACTAAAACTGGACTCACAGCAGAGGTTCAAATCATAGAAAGTTAGAGTTTCAGTCCTCTTGTACTTTAGACGGCATTGTGCCTTTTGTATTAAATTCGGATGCAATTTCTGTGTTTCATCGTCAATAATAATGTCCAAGGGATACAGTAAACCTGAAGTGAAGCATCGGAAACTAAAACTGGACTCACAGCAGAGGTTCAAATCATAGAAAGTTAGAGTTTCAACCCTCTTGTACTTTAGACGGCATTGTGCCTTTTGTATTAAATTCGGATGCAATTTCTGTGTTTCATCGTCAATAATAATGTCCAAGGGATACAGTAAACCTGAAGTGAAGCATCGGAAACTAAAACTGGACTCACAGCAGAGGTTCAAATCATAGAAAGTTAGAGTTTCAGTCCTCTTGTACTTAAGTCGGCATTGTGCCTTTTATATTAAATTCGGATGCAATTTCTGTGTTTCATCGTCAATAAGAAGGTCCAAGGGATACAGTAAACCTGAAGTTAAGCATCGGAAACTAAAACTGGACTCACAGCAGAGGTTCATATCATAGAAAGTTAGAGTTTCAGCCCTCTTGTTTTTAAGTCGGCATTATGCCTTTTGTATTAAATACGGATGCAAATTCTGTGTTTCATCGTCAATAAGAAGGTCCAAGGGATACAGTAAACTTGAAGTTAAGCATCGGAATCAAAAACTGGACTCACAGGAGGGGTTCAAATCATAGAAAGTTAGAGTAACAGTCCTCTTGTACTTAAGTCGGCATTGTGCCTTTTGTATTAAATTCGGATGCAATTTCTGCGTTTCATCGTCAATAAGAAGGGCCAAGGGATTCAGTAAACCAGATGTGTGGCATCGGAAACTAAAACTGGACTCACAGGAGGGGTTCAAATCATAGAAAGTTAGAGTATGAGTCCTCTTGTACTTAGGTCGGCATTGTGCCTTTTTTATTAAATTCGGATGCAATATCTGTGTTTCATCGTCAATAGGAAGGTCCAAGGGATACAGTAAACCTGAAGTTAAGCATCGTAATCTAAAACTGGACTCACAGGAGGGGTTCAAATCATAGAAAGTTAGAGTATCAGTCCTCTTGTACGTCAGTCGGCATTGTGCCTTTTGTATTAAATTCCGATGCAATTTCTGTGTTTCATCGTCAATATGAAGGTCCAAGGGATACAGTAAACCTGATGTGAAGCATCGGAAACTAAAACTGGACTCACAGCAGAGGTTCAAATCATAGAAAGTTAGAGTTTCAGTCGCATTGTACTTAAGTCGGCATTGTGCTTTTTGTATTAAATTCGGATGCAATTTCTGTGTTTCATCGTCAATAAGGGGGTCCAAGGGATACAGTAAACCCGAAGTGAAGCATCGGAATCTAAAACTGGACTCACAGGAGAGGTTCAAATCATAGAAAGTTAGAGTATCAGTCCTCTTGTACTTAAGTCGGCATTGTGCCCTTTGTATTAAATTCGGATGCAATTTCTGTGTTTCATCGTCAATAAGAAGTTCCAAGGGATACAGTAAAAATGAAGTGAAGCATCAGAATCTAATACTGGACTCACAGGAGAGGTTCAAATCATAGAAAGTTAGTGTGTCAGTCGCCTTGTACTGAAGTCGGCATTGTGCCTTTTGTATTAATTTCGGATGCAATTTCTGTGTTTCATCGTCAATAAGAAGGTCCAAAGGATACAGTAAAGTTGAAGTTAAGCATCGGAATCTATAACTGGCCTCACAGGAGGGGTTCAAATCATAGAAAGTTAGAGTATCAGACCTCTTGTACTTAAGTCGGCATTGTGCCTGTTTTATTAAATTCGAATGCTATTTCTGTGTTTCATCGTCAATTAGAAGGTCCAAGGGATACAGTAAACGTGGAGTGATGCATCGGAAACTAAAACTGGACTCACAGCAGAGGTTCAAATCATAGGAATTTGGAGTATCAGTCCTCTTGTACTTAAGTTGGCATTGTGCCTTTTGTATTTAATTCGGTTGCAATTTCTGTGTTTCATCGTCAATAAGAAGGTCCAAGGGATACAGTACACCTGAAGTGAAGCATCGGGAACTAAAAGTGGACTCACAGCAGAGGTTCAAATCTCAGAAAGTTAGAGTTTCAGTCCTCTTGTACTTAAGTCGGCATTGTGCCTTTTGCATTAAATTCGATTGCAATTTCTGTGTTTCATCGTCAATAAGAAGGTCCAAGGGATACAGTAAACCTGAAGTGAAGCATCGGAAACTAAAACTGGACTCACAGCTGAGGTTCAAATCATAGGAAGTTAGAGTATCAGTCCTCTTGTACTTAAGTCGGCATTGTGCCATTTGTATTAAATTCGGATGCAATTTCTGTGTTTCATCGTCAATAAGAAGGTCCAAGGGATACACTAAACCTGAAGTTAAGCATCGGAATCTAAAACTGGACTCACAGGAGGGGTTAAAATCATAGAAAGTTAGAGTATCAGTCCTCTTGTACTTAGGTCGGCATTGTGCCTTTTGTATTAAATTCGGATGCAATTTCTGTGTTTCATCGTCAATAAGAGGGTCCAAGGGATACAGTAAACCTGAAGTGAAGCATCAGAATCTAATACTGGACTCACAGGAGAGGTTCAAATCATAGAAAGTTAGTGTGTCAGTCGCCTTGTACTGAAGTCGGCATTGTGCCTTTTGTATTAATTTCGGATGCAATTTCTGTGTTTCATCGTCAATAAGAAGGTCCAAGGGATACAGTAAAGTTGAAGTTAAGCATCGGAATCTATAACTGGCCTCACAGGAGGTGTTCAAATCATAGAAAATTAGAGTATCAGACCTCTTGTACTTAAGTCGGCATTGTGCCTTTTTTATTAAATTCGGATGCTATTTCTGTGTTTCATCGTCAATTAGAAGGTCCAAGGGATACAGTAAACGTGGAGTGATGCATCGGAAACTAAAACTGGACGCACAGCAGAGGTTCAAATCATAGGAATTTGGAGTATCAGTCCTCTTGTAATTAAGTTGGCATTGTGCCTTTTGTATTTAATTTGGTTGCAATTTCTGTGTTTCATCGACATTAAGAAGGTCCAAGGGATACAGTAAACCTGAAGTGAAGCATCGGAAGCTAAAAGTGGACTCACAGCAGAGGTTCAAATCATAGAAAGTTAGAGTTTCAGTCCTCTTGTACTTAAGTCGGCATTGTGCTTTTTGTATTAAATTCGGATGCAATTTCTGTGTTTCATCGTCAATAAGAAGGTCCAAGGGATACAGTAAACCTGAAGTGAAACATCGGGAACTAAAAGTGGACTCACAGCAGAGGTTCAAATCACAGAAAGTTAGAGTTTCAGTCCTCTTGTACTTAAGTCGGCATTGTGCCTTTTGCATTAAATTCGGATGCAATTTCTGTGTTTCATCGTCAAAAAGAAGGTCCAAGGGATACAGTAAACCTGAAGTGAAGCATCGGAAACTAAAACTGGACTCACAGCAGAGGTTCAAATCATAGAAAGTTAGAGTATCAGTCCTCTAGTACTTTAGTCGGCATTGTGCCTTTTGTATTAAATTCGGATGCAATTTCTGTGTTTCATCTTCCATAAGAAAGTTCAAGGGATACAGTAAACTTGAAGTTAAGCATCGGAATCTAAAACTGGACTCACAGGAGGGGTTCAAATCATAGAAAGTTAGAGTAACAGTCCTCTTGTACTTAAGTCGGCATTGTGCCTTTTGTATTAAATTCGGATGCAATTTCTGCGTTTCATCGTCAATAAGAAGGGCCAAGGGATTCAGTAAACCAGATGTGTGGCATCGGAAACTAAAACTGGACTCACAGGAGGGGTTCAAATCATAGAAAGTTAGAGTATCAGTCCTCTTGTACTTAGGTCGGCATTGTGCCTTTTTTATTAAATTCGGATGCAATATCTGTGTTTCATCGTCAATAGGAAGGTCCAAGGGATACAGTAAACCTGAAGTTAAGCATCGTAATCTAAAACTGGACTCACAGGAGGGGTTCAAATCATAGAAAGTTAGAGTATCAGTCCTCTTGTACGTCAGTCGGCATTGAGCCTTTTGTATTAAATTCCGATGCAATTTCTGTGTTTCATCGTCAATATGAAGGTCCAAGGGATACAGTAAACCTGATGTGAAGCATCGGAAACTAAAACTGGACTCACAGCAGAGGTTCAAATCATAGAAAGTTAGAGTTTCAGTCGCATTGTACTTAAGTCGGCATTGTGCTTTTTGTATTAAATTCGGATGCAATTTCTGTGTTTCATCGTCAATAAGGGGGTCCAAGGGATACAGTAAACCCGAAGTGAAGCATCGGAATCTAAAACTGGACTCACAGGAGAGGTTCAAATCATAGAAAGTTAGAGTATCAGTCCTCTTGTACTTAAGTCGGCATTGTGCCCTTTGTATTAAATTCGGATGCAATTTCTGTGTTTCATCGTCAATAAGAAGTTCCAAGGGATACAGTAAAAATGAAGTGAAGCATCAGAATCTAATACTGGACTCACAGGAGAGGTTCAAATCATAGAAAGTTAGTGTGTCAGTCGCCTTGTACTGAAGTCGGCATTGTGCCTTTTGTATAATTTCGGATGCAATTTCTGTGTTTCATCGTCAATAAGAAGGTCCAAAGGATACAGTAAAGTTGAAGTTAAGCATCGGAATCTATAACTGGCCTCACAGGAGGGGTTCAAATCATAGAAAGTTAGAGTATCAGACCTCTTTTACTTAAGTCGGCATTGTGCCTGTTTTATTAAATTCGAATGCTATTTCTGTGTTTCATCGTCAATTAGAAGGTCCAAGGGATACAGTAAACGTGGAGTGATGCATCGGAAACTAAAACTGGACTCACAGCAGAGGTTCAAATCATAGGAATTTGGAGTATCAGTCCTCTTGTACTTAAGTTGGCATTGTGCCTTTTGTATTTAATTCGGTTGCAATTTCTGTGTTTCATCGTCAATAAGAAGGTCCAAGGGATACAGTAAACCTGAAGTGAAGCATCGGGAACTAAAAGTGGACTCACAGCAGAGGTTCAAATCACAGAAAGTTAGAGTTTCAGTCCTCTTGTACTTAAGTCGGCATTGTGCCTTTTGCATTAAATTCGGATGCAATTTCTGTGTTTCATCGTCAATAAGAAGGTCCAAGGGATACAGTAAACCTGAAGTGAAGCATCGGAAACTAAAACTGGACTCACAGCTGAGGTTCAAATCATAGGAAGTTAGAGTATCAGTCCTCTTGTACTTAAGTCGGCATTGTGCCATTTGTATTAAATTCGGATGCAATTTCTGTGTTTCATCGTCAATAAGAAGGTCCAAGGGATACACTAAACCTGAAGTTAAGCATCGGAATCTAAAACTGGACTCACAGGAGGGGTTAAAATCATAGAAAGTTAGAGTATCAGTCCTCTTGTACTTAAGTCGGCATTGTGCCTTTTGTATTAAATTCGGATGCAATTTCTGTGTTTCATCGTCAATAAGAGGGTCCAAGGGATACAGTAAACCTGAAGTGAAGCATCAGAATCTAATACTGGACTCACAGGAGAGGTTCAAATCATAGAAAGTTAGTGTGTCAGTCGCCTTGTACTGAAGTCGGCATTGTGCCTTTTGTATTAATTTCGGATGCAATTTCTGTGTTTCATCGTCAATAAGAAGGTCCAAGGGATACAGTAAAGTTGAAGTTAAGCATCGGAATCTATAACTGGCCTCACAGGAGGTGTTCAAATCATAGAAAATTAGAGTATCAGACCTCTTGTACTTAAGTCGGCATTGTGCCTTTTTTATTAAATTCGGATGCTATTTCTGTGTTTCATCGTCAATTAGAAGGTCCAAGGGATACAGTAAACGTGGAGTGATGCATCGGAAACTAAAACTGGACGCACAGCAGAGGTTCAAATCATAGGAATTTGGAGTATCAGTCCTCTTGTAATTAAGTTGGCATTGTGCCTTTTGTATTTAATTTGGTTGCAATTTCTGTGTTTCATCGACATTAAGAAGGTCCAAGGGATACAGTAAACCTGAAGTGAAGCATCGGAAGCTAAAAGTGGACTCACAGCAGAGGTTCAAATCATAGAAAGTTAGAGTTTCAGTCCTCTTGTACTTAAGTCGGCATTGTGCTTTTTGTATTAAATTCGGATGCAATTTCTGTGTTTCATCGTCAATAAGAAGGTCCAAGGGATACAGTAAACCTGAAGTGAAACATCGGGAACTAAAAGTGGACTCACAGCAGAGGTTCAAATCACAGAAAGTTAGAGTTTCAGTCCTCTTGTACTTAAGTCGGCATTGTGCCTTTTGCATTAAATTCGGATGCAATTTCTGTGTTTCATCGTCAAAAAGAAGGTCCAAGGGATACAGTAAACCTGAAGTGAAGCATCGGAAACTAAAACTGGACTCACAGCAGAGGTTCAAATCATAGAAAGTTAGAGTATCAGTCCTCTAGTACTTTAGTCGGCATTGTGCCTTTTGTATTAAATTCGGATGCAATTTCTGTGTTTCATCTTCCATAAGAAAGTTCAAGGGATACAGTAAACCTGAAGTGAAGCATCGGAAACTAAAACTGGACTCACAGCTGAGGTTCAAATCATAGGAAGTTAGAGTATCAGTCCTCTTGTACTTAAGTCGGCATTGTGCCATTTGTATTAAATTCGGATGCAATTTCTGTGTTTCATCGTCAATAAGAAGGTCCAAGGGATACAGTTAACCTGAAGTGAAGCATCGGAAACGAAAACTGGACTCACAGCAGAGGTTCAAATCATAGAAAGTTAGAGTTTCAGTTCTCTTGTACTTTAGTCGGCATTGTGCCTTTTGTATTAAATTCGGATGCAATTTCTGTGTTTCATCGTCAATAAGAAGGTCCAAAGGATACAGTAAACCTGAAGTGAAGCATCGGAAACTAAAACTGGACTCACAGCAGAGGTTCAAATCATAGAAATTTAGAGTTTGAGTCCTCTTGTACTTAAGTCGTCATTGTGCATTTTTTATTAAATTCGGATGCAATTTCTCTGTTTCATCGTCAATAAGAAGGACCAAAGGATACAGTAAACCTGAAGTGAAGCATCGGAAACTAAAACTGGACTCACAGCAGAGGTTCAAATCATAGAAAGTTAGAGTTTCAGTCCTCTTGTACTTAAGTCGGCATTGTGCCTTTTGTATTAAATACGGATGCAATTTCTGTGTTTCATCGTCAATAAGAGGGTCCAAGGGATACAGTAAACCCGAAGTGAAGCATCGGAATCTTAAACTGGGCTCACAGGAGATTTTCAAATCATAGAAAGTTAGAGTTTCAGTCCTCTTGTACTTAAGTCGGCATTGTGCCTTTTGTATTAAATACGGATGCAATTTCTGTGTTTCATCGTCAATAAGAGGGTCCAAGGGATACAGTAAACCCGGAGGGGAGCATCGGAATCTTAAACTGGGCTCACAGGAGATTTTCAAATCATAGAAAGTTAGAGTATCAGTCCTCTTTTACTTAAGTCGGCATTGTGCCTTTTTTATTAAATTCGGATGCCATTTCTGTGTTTCATCGTCAATAAGAAGGTCCAAGGGATACAGTAAACCTGATGTATGGCATCGGAAACTAAAACTGGACTCACAGGAGGGGTTCAAATCATAGAAAGTTAGAGTATCAGTCCTCTTGTACTGAAGTCGGCATTGTGCCTTTTTTATTAAATTCGGATGCAATATCTGTGTTTCATCGTCAATAAGAAGGTCCAAGGGATACAGTAAACCTGAAGTTAAGCATCGTAATCTAAAACTGGACTCACAGTAGGGGTTCAAATCATAGAAAGTTAGAGTATATGTCCTCTTGTACTTAAGTCGGCATTGTGCCTTTTGTATTAAATTCGGATGCATTTTCTGTGTTTCATCGTCAATAAGAGGGTCCAAGGGAGACAGTAAACCTGAAGTGAATCATGAGAATCTAAAACTGGGCTCACAGGAGAGGTTCAAATCATAGAAAGTTGGAGTATCAGTCGCCTTGTACTTAAGTCGGCATTGTGCCTTTTGTATTAAATTCGGATGCAATTTCTATGTTTCTTCGTCAATGAGAATGTCCAAGGGATACAGTAAAGTTGAAGTTAAGCATCGGAATCTATAACTGGACTCACAGGAGGGGTTCAAATCATAGAAAGTTAGAGTATCAGTCCTCTTGTACTTAAGTCGGCATTGTGCCTTTTATATTAAATTCGGATGCAATTTCTGTGTTTCATCGTCAATAAGAAGGTCCAATGGATACAGTATACCTGAAGTTAAGCATCGGAAACTAAAACTGGACTCACAGCAGAGGTTCAAATCATAGAAAGTTAGACTTTCAGTCCTCTTGTTTTTAAGTCGGCATTGTGCCTTTTGTATTAAATACGGTGCAAATTCTGTGTTTCATCGTCAATAAGAAGGTCCAAGGGATACAGTAAACTTGAAGATAAGCATCGGAATCTAAAACTGGACTCACAGGAGGGGTTCAAATCATAGAAAGTTAGAGTATCAGTCCTCTTGTACTTAAGTCGGCATTGTGCCTTTTTTATTAAATTCGGATGCAATTTCTGTGTTTCATCGTCAATAAGAAAGTCCAAGGTATACAGTAAACCTGAAGTTAAGCATCGGAAACTAAAACTGGACTCACAGGAGGGGTTCAAATCATAGAAAGTTAGAGTATCAGTCCTCTTTTACTTAAGTCGGCATTGTGCCTTTTTTAATAATTCGGATGATGTTTCTGTGTTTCATCGTCAATAAGAAGGTCGAAGGGAAACAGTAAACCGGATGTATGGCATCGGAAACTAAAACTGGACTCACAGGAGGGGTTCAAATCATAGAAAGTTAGAGTATCAGTCCTCTTGTACTTAAGTCGGCATTGTGCCTTTTTTATTAATTTCGGATGCAATATCTGTGTTTCATCGTCAATAAGAAGGTCCAAGGGATACAGTAAACCTGAAGTTAAGCATCGTAATCCAAAACTGGACTGACAGGAGGGGTTCAAATCATAGAAAGTTGGTGTATCAGTCCTCTTGTACTTAACTCGGCATTGTGCCTTTTGTATTAAATTCGGATGTAATTTCTGTGTTTCATCGTCAATAAGAGGGTCCAAGGGATACAGTAAACCTGAAGTGAAGCATCAGAATCTAAAACTGGACTCACAGGAGAGGTTCAAATGATAGAAAGTTAGAGTATCAGTCGCCTTGTACTTAAGTCGGCATTGTGCCTTTTGTATTAAATTCGGATGCAATTTCTATGTTTCATCGTCAATGAGAAGGTCCAAGGGATACAGTAAAGTTGAAGTTAAGAATCGGAATCTATAGCTGGACTAACAGGAGGGGTTCAAATCATAGAAAATTAGAGTATCAGACCTCTTGTACTTAAGTCGGCATTGTGCCTTTTTTATTAATTTCGGATGCAATTTCTGTGTTTCATCGTCAATTAGAAGGTCCAAGGGATGCAGTAAACCTGAAGTGATGCATCGGAAACTAAAACTGGACTCTCAGCAGAGGTTCAAATCATAGAAAGTTGGAGTATCAGTCCTCTTGTACTTAAGTCGGCATTGTGCCTTTTGTATTAAACTCGGATGCAATTTCTGTGTTTCATCGTCAATAAGAAGGTCCAAGGGATACAGTAAACCTGAAGTGAAGCATCGGAAACTATAACTGGACGTACAGCAGAGGTTCAAATCATAGAAAGTTAGAGCATCAGTTCTCTAGTACTTTTGTCGGCATTGTGCCTTTTGTATTAAATCCGGATGCAATTTCTGTGTTTCATCGTCAATAAGAGGGTCCAAAGGATACAGTAAACCTGAAGTGAAGCAACAGAATCTAAAACTGGACTCACAGGAGAGGTTCAAATCATAGAAATTTAGTGTATCAGTCGCCTTGTACTTAAGTCGGCATTGTGCCTTTTGTATTAATTTCGGATGCAATTTCTGTGTTTCATCGTCAATAAGAAGGTCCAAGGGATACAGTAAAGTTGAAGATAAGCATCGGAATCTATAACTGGACTCACAGGAGGGGTTCAAATCATAGGAAAATTAGAGTATCAGACCTCTTGTACTTAAGTCGGCATTGTGCCTTTTTTATTAAATTCGGATGCTATTTCTGTGTTTCATCGTCAATTAGAAGGTCCAAGGGATACAGTAAACCTCAAGTGATGCATCGGAAACTAAAACTGGACTCACAGCAGAGGTTCAAATCATAGAAAGTTGGAGTATCAGTCCTCTTGTACTTAAGTCTGTATTGTGCCTTTTGTATTTAATTCGGATGCAATTTCTGTGTTTCATCGTCAATAAGAAGGTCCAAGGGATACAGTAAACCTGAAGTGAAGCATCGGAAACTAAAACAGGACTCACAGCAGAGATTCAAATCATAGAAAGTTAGAGTTTCAGTCCTCTTGTGCTTAAGTCTTCATTGTGCCTTTTGCATTAAATTCGGATGCAATTTCTGTGTTTCATCGTCAATAACAAGGTCCAAGGGATACAGTAAACCTGAAGTGAAGCACCGGAAACTAAACGTGGACTCACAGCAGAGGTTCAAATCGTAGAATGTTATCGTTTCAGTCCTCTTGTACTTAAGTCGGCATTGTGCCTTTTGCATTAAAATCGGATGCAATTTCTGTGTTTCATCGTCAAAAAGAAAGTCCAAGGGATACAAATAAACCTGAAGTGAAGCATCGGAAACAAAAACTGGACTCACAGCTGAGGTTCAAATCATAGAAAGTTAGAGTATCAGTCCTCTAGTACTTTAGTCGGCATTGTGCCTTTTGTATTAAATTCGGATGCAATTTCTGTGTTTCATCGTCCATAAGAAAGTGCAAGGGATACAGTAAACCTGAAGTGAAGCATCGGAAACTAAAACTGGACTCACAGCTGAGGTTCAAATCATAGGAAGTTAGAGTTTCAGTCCTCTTGTACTTAAGTCGGCATTGTGCCATTTGTATTAAATTCGGATGCAATTTCTGTGTTTCATCGTCAATAAGAAGGTCCAAGGGATACAGTAAACCTGAAGTTAAGCATCGGAATCTAAAACTGGACTCACAGGAGGGGTTCAAATCATAAAAAGTTAGAGTATCAGTCCTCTTGTACTTAAGTCGGCATTGTGCCTTTTTTATTGAATTCGGATGCAATTTCTGTGTTTCATCGTCAATAAGGAGGTCCAAGGGATACAGTAAACCTGAAGTGAAGCATCGGAACTAAAACTGGACTCACAGCAGAGGTTCAAATCATAGAAAGTTAGAGTTTCAGTCCTCTTGTACTTTAGTCGGCATTGTGCCTTTTGTATTACATTCGGATGCAATTTTTGTGTTTCATCGTCAATAAGACCAAGGGATACAGTAAACCTGAAGTGAAGCATCGGAAACTAAAACTGGACTCACAGCAGAGGTTCAAATCATAGAAAGTTAGAGTTTCAGTCCTCTAGTACCTGAGTCGGCATTGTGCCTTTTGTATTAAATTCGGATGCAATTTCTGTGTTTCATCGTCAATAAGAAGGTCCAAGGGATACAGTAAACCTGAAGTTAAGCATCGGAAACTAAAACTGGACTCACAGCAGAGGTTCAAATCATAGGAAGTTAGAGTTTCAGTCCTCTTGTACGTAAGTTGGCATTGTGCCATTTGTATTAAATTCGGGTCAATTTCTGTGTTTCATCGTCAATAAGAAGGTCCAAGGGATACAGTAAACCTGATGTCAAGCATCGGAAACTAAAACTGGACTCACAGGAGGGGTTCAAATCATAGAAAGTTAGAGTATCAGTCCTCTTGTACTTAAGTCGGCATTGTGCCTTCTTTATAAAATTCGGATGCAATTTCTGTGTTTCATCGTCAATAAGAATGTCCAAGGGGTACAGTAAACCTGAAGTTAAGCATCGGAAACTAAAACTGGACTCACAGGAGGGGTTCAAATCATAGAAAGTTAGAGTATCAGTCCTCTTTTACTTAAGTCGGCATTGTGCCTTTTTTATTAAATTCGGATGCCATTTCTGTGTTTCATCGTCAATAAGAAGGTCCAAGGGATACAGTAAACCTGAAGTTAAGCATCGGAAACTAAAACTGGACTCACAGCAGAGGTTCAAATCATAGGAAGTTAGAGTTTCAGTCCTCTTGTACGTAAGTTGGCATTGTGCCATTTGTATTAAATTCGGGTCAATTTCTGTGTTTCATCGTCAATAAGAAGGTCCAAGGGATACAGTAAACCTGATGTCAAGCATCGGAAACTAAAACTGGACTCACAGGAGGGGTTCAAATCATAGAAAGTTAGAGTATCAGTCCTCTTGTACTTAAGTCGGCATTGTGCCTTCTTTATAAAATTCGGATGCAATTTCTGTGTTTCATCGTCAATAAGAATGTCCAAGGGGTACAGTAAACCTGAAGTTAAGCATCGGAAACTAAAACTGGACTCACAGGAGGGGTTCAAATCATAGAAAGTTAGAGTATCAGTCCTCTTTTACTTAAGTCGGCATTGTGCCTTTTTTATTAAATTCGGATGCAATTTCTATGTTTCATCGTCAATGAGAATGTCCAAGGGATACAGTAAAGTTGAAGTTAAGCATCGGAATCTATAACTGGACTCACAGGAGGGGTTCAAATCATAGAAAGTTAGAGTATCAGTCCTCTTGTACTGAAGTCGGCATTGTGCCTTTTTTGTTCAATTCGGATGCAATTTCTGTGTTTCATCGTCAATAATAATGTCCAAGGGATACAGTAAACCTGAAGTGAAGCATCGGAAACTAAAACTGGACTCACAGCAGAGGTTCAAATCATAGAAAGTTAGAGTTTCAGTCCTCTTGTACTTAAGTCGGCATTGTGCCTTTTATATTAAATTCGGATGCAATTTCTGTGTTTCATCGTCAATAAGAAGGTCCAAGGGATACAGTAAACCTGAAGTTAAGCATCGGAAACTAAAACTGGACTCACAGCAGAGGTTCAAATAATAGAAAGTTAGAGTTTCAGTCCTCTTGTTTTTAAGTCGGCATTGTGCCTTTTGTATTAAATACGGATGCAAATTCTGTGTTTCATCGTCAATAAGAAGGTCCAAGGGATACAGTAAACTTGAAGATAAGCATCGGAATCTAAAACTGGACTCACAGGAGGGGTTCAAATCATAGAAAGTTAGAGTATCAGTCCTCTTGTACTTAAGTCGGCATTGTGCCTTTTTTATTAAATTCGGATGCAATTTCTGTGTTTCATCGTCAATAAGAAGGTCCAAGGGATACAGTAAACCTGAAGTTATGCATCGGAAACTAAAACTGGACTCACAGGAGGGGTTCAAATCATAGAAAGTTAGAGTATCAGTCCTCTTTTACTTAAGTCGGCATTGTGCCTTTTTTATTAAATTCGGATGCCGTTTCTGTGTTTCATCGTCAATAAGAAGGTCGAAGGGAAACAGTAAACCTGATGTATGGCATCGGAAACTAAAACTGGACTCACAGGAGGGGTTCAAATCATAGAAAGTTAGAGTATCAGTCCTCTTGTACTTAAGTCGGCATTGTGCCTTTTTTATTAATTTCGGATGCAATATCTGTGTTTCATCGTCAATAAGAAGGTCCAAGGGATACAGTAAACCTGAAGTTAAGCATCGTAATCTAAAACTGGACTGACAGGAGGGGTTCAAATCATAGAAAGTTAGAGTATCAGTCCTCTTGTACTTAACTCGGCATTGTGCCTTTTGTATTAAATTCGGATGCAATTTCTGTGTTTCATCGTCAATAAGAGGGTCCAAGGGATACAGTAAACCTGAAGTGAAGCATCAGAATCTAAAACTGGACTCACAGGAGAGGTTCAAATGATAGAAAGTTAGAGTATCAGTCGCCTTGTACTTAAGTCGGCATTGTGCCTTTTGTATTAAATTCGGATGCAATTTCTATGTTTCTTCGTCAATGAGAAGGGCCAAGGGATACAGTAAAGTTGAAGTTAAGAATCGGAATCTATAACTGGACTCACAGGAGGGGTTCAAATCATAGAAAATTAGAGTATCAGACCTCTTGTACTTAAGTCGGCATTGTGCCTTTTTTATTAATTTCGGATGCAATTTCTGTGTTTCATCGTCAATTAGAAGGTCCAAGGGATGCAGTAAACCTGAAGTGATGCATCGGAAACTAAAACTGGACTCTCAGCAGAGGTTCAAATCATAGAAAGTTGGAGTATCAGTCCTCTTGTACTTAAGTCGGCATTGTGCCTTTTGTATTAAACTCGGATGCAATTTCTGTGTTTCATCGTCAATAAGAAGGTCCAAGGGATACAGTAAACCTGAAGTGAAGCATCGGAAACTATAACTGGACGTACAGCAGAGGTTCAAATCATAGAAAGTTAGAGCATCAGTTCTCTAGTACTTTTGTCGGCATTGTGCCTTTTGTATTAAATCCGGATGCAATTTCTGTGTTTCATCGTCAATAAGAGGGTCCAAAGGATACAGTAAACCTGAAGTGAAGCAACAGAATCTAAAACTGGACTCACAGGAGAGGTTCAAATCATAGAAATTTAGTGTATCAGTCGCCTTGTACTTAAGTCGGCATTGTGCCTTTTGTATTAATTTCGGATGCAATTTCTGTGTTTCATCGTCAATAAGAAGGTCCAAGGGATACAGTAAAGTTGAAGTTAAGCATCGGAATCTATAACTGGACTCACAGGAGGGGTTCAAATCATAGGAAAATTAGAGTATCAGACCTCTTGTACTTAAGTCGGCATTGTGCCTTTTTTATTAAATTCGGATGCTATTTCTGTGTTTCATCGTCAATTAGAAGGTCCAAGGGATACAGTAAACCTCAAGTGATGCATCGGAAACTAAAACTGGACTCACAGCAGAGGTTCAAATCATAGAAAGTTGGAGTATCAGTCCTCTTGTACTTAAGTCTGCTTTGTGCCTTTTGTATTTAATTCGGATGCAATTTCTGTGTTTCATCGTCAATAAGAAGGTCCAAGGGATACAGTAAACCTGAAGTGAAGCATCGGAAACTAAAACAGGACTGACAGCAGAGGTTCAAATCATAGAAAGTTAGAGTTTCAGTCCTCTTGTACTTAAGTCTTCATTGTGCCTTTTGCATTAAATTCGGATGCAATTTCTGTGTTTCATCGTCAATAACAAGGTCCAAGGGATACAGTAAACCTGAAGTGAAGCACCGGAAACTAAAAGTGGACTCACAGCAGAGGTTCAAATCGTAGAATGTTATCGTTTCAGTCCTCTTGTACTTAAGTCGGCATTGTGCCTTTTGCATTAAATTCGGATGCAATTTCTGTGTTTCATCGTCAATAAGAAAGTCCAAGGGATACAATAAACCTGAAGTGAAGCATCGGAAACAAAAACTGGACTCACAGCTGAGGTTCAAATCATAGAAAGTTAGAGTATCAGTCCTCTAGTACTTTAGTCGGCATTGTGCCTTTTGTATTAAATTCGGATGCAATTTCTGTGTTTCATCGTCCATAAGAAAGTGCAAGGGATACAGTAAACCTGAAGTGAAGCATCGGAAACTAAAACTGGACTCACAGCTGAGGTTCAAATCATAGGAAGTTAGAGTTTCAGTCCTCTTGTACTTAAGTCGGCATTGTGCCATTTGTATTAAATTCGGATGCAATTTCTGTGTTTCATCGTCAATAAGAAGGTGCAAGGGATACAGTAAACCTGAAGTTAAGCATCGGAATCTAAAACTGGACTCACAGGAGGGGTTCCAATCATAGAAAGTTAGAGTATCAGTCCTGTTGTACTTAAGTCGGCATTGTGCTTTTTTATTGAATTCGGATGCAATTTCTGTGTTTCATCGTCAATAAGGAGGTCCAAGGGATACAGTAAACCTGAAGTGAAGCATCGGAACTAAAACTGGACTCACAGCAGAGGTTCATATCATAGGAAGTTAGAGTTTCAGTCCTCTTGTACGTAAGTTGGCATTGTGCCATTTGTATTAAATTCGGGTGCAATTTCTGTGTTTCATCGTCAATAAGAAGGTCCAAGGGATACAGTAAACCTGAAGTTAAGCATCGGAATCGAAAACTGGAGTCACAGGAGTGGTTGAAATCATAGAAAGTTAGAGTATCAGTCCTCTTGTACTTAAGTCGGCATTGTGCCTTTTGTATTAAATTCGGACGCAATTTCTGTGTTTCATCGTCAATAAGAAGGTCCATGGGATACAGTAAACCTGAAGTTAAGCATCGGAAACTAAAACTGGACTCATAGCAGAGGTTCAAATCATAGAAAGATAGAGTTTCAGTCCTCTTGTACTTAAGTCGGCATTGTGCCATTAGTATTAAATTCGGATGCAATTTCTGTGTTTCATCGTCAATAAGAAGGTCCAAGGGATACAGTAAACCAGAAGTTAAGCATCGTAATCTAAAACTGGACTCACAGGAGGGGTTAAATCATAGAAAGTTGGAGTATCAGTCCTCTTGTACTTAAGTCGGCATTGTGCCTTCTAAATTAAATTCGGATGCAATTTATGTGTTTCATCGTCAATAAGAAGGTCCAAGGGATACAGTAAACCTGAAGTGAAGCATCGGAAACTAAAACTGGACTCACAGCAGAGGTTCAAATCATTGAAAGTTAGAGTTTTAGTCCTCTTGTACTTAAGTCATCATTGTGCCTTTTGTATTAAATTCGGATGCAAATTTCTGTGTTTCATCGTCAATAAGAAGGTCCAAGGGATACAGTAAACCTGAAGTGAAGCATCGGAAACTAAAACTGGACTCACAGCAGAGGTTCAAATCATAGAAAGTTAGAGTTTCAGTCCTCTTGTACGTAAGTCTGCATTGTGCCTTTTGTATTAAATACGGATGCAATTTCTGTGTTTCATCGTCAATAAGAGGGTCCAAGGGATACAGTAAACCCGAAGTGAAGCATCGGAATCTTAAACTGGGCTCACAGGAGATTTTCAAATCATAGAAAGTTAGAGTTTCAGTCCTCTTGTACTTAAGTCGGCATTGTGCCTTTTGTATTAAATACGGATGCAATTTCTGTGTTTCATCGTCAATAAGAGGGTCCAAGGGATACAGTAAACCCGGAGGGGAGCATCGGAATCTTAAACTGGGCTCACAGGAGATTTTCAAATCATAGAAAGTTAGAGTATCATTCCTCTTGTACTTAAGTCGGCATTGTGACTTTTGTATTAAATTCGGATGCAAATTCTGTGTTTCATCGTCAATAAGAAGGTCCGAGGGATACAGTAAACCTGAAGTTAAGCATCGGAATCTAAAACTGGACTCACAGGAGGGGTTCAAATCATAGAAAGTTAGAGTATCAGTCCTCTTGTACTTAAGTCGGCATTGTGCCTTCTTTATAAAATTCGGATGCAATTTCTGTGTTTCATCGTCAATAAGAAGGTCCAAGGGGTACAGTAAACCTGAAGTTAAGCATCGGAAACTAAAACTGGACTCACAGGAGGGGTTCAAATCATAGAAAGTTAGAGTATCAGTCCTCTTTTACTTAAGTCGGCATTGTGCCTTTTTTATTAAATTCGGATGCCATTTCTGTGTTTCATCGTCAATAAGAAGGTCCAAGGGATACAGTAAACCTGATGTATGGCATCGGAAACTAAAACTGGACTCACAGGAGGGGTTCAAATCATAGAAAGTTAGAGTATCAGTCCTCTTGTACTGAAGTCGGCATTGTGCCTTTTTTATTAAATTCGGATGCAATATCTGTGTTTCATCGTCAATAAGAAGGTCCAAGGGATACAGTAAACCTGAAGATAAGCATCGTAATCTAAAACTGGACTCACAGGAGGGGTTCAAATCATAGAAAGTTAGAGTATATGTCCTCTTGTACTTAAGTCGGCATTGTGCCTTTTGAATTAAATTCGGATGCATTTTCTGTGTTTCATCGTCAATAAGAGGGTCCAAGGGAGACAGTAAACCTGAAGAGTGAATCATGAGAATCTAAAACTGGGCTCACAGGAGAGGTTCAAATCATAGAAAGTTAGAGTATCAGTCGCCTTGTACTTAAGTCGGCATTGTGCCTTTTGTATTAAATTCGGATGCAATTTCTATGTTTCATCGTCAATGAGAATGTCCAAGGGATACAGTAAAGTTGAAGTTAAGCATCGGAATCTATAACTGGACTCACAGGAGGGGTTCAAATCATAGAAAGTTAGAGTATCAGTCCTCTTGTACTGAAGTCGGCATTGTGCCTTTTTTGTTCAATTCGGATGCAATTTCTGTGTTTCATCGTCAATAATAATGTCCAAGGGATACAGTAAACCTGAAGTGAAGCATCGGAAACCAAAAGTGGACTCACAGCAGAGGTTCAAATCATAGAAAGTTAGAGTCTCAGTCCTCTTGTACTTAAGTCGGCATTGTGCCTTTTATATTAAATTCGGATGCAATTTCTGTGTTTCATCGTCAATAAGAAGGTCCAAGGTATACAGTAAACCTGAAGTTAAGCATCGGAAACTAAAACTGGACTCACAGCAGAGGTTCAAATCATAGAAAGTTAGAGTTTCAGTCCTCTTGTTTTTAAGTCGGCATTGTGCCTTTTGTATTAAATACGGATGCAAATTCTGTGTTTCATCGTCAATAAGAAGGTCCAAGGGATACAGTAAAACTTGAAGATAAGCATCGGAATCTAAAACTGGACTCACAGGAGGGGTTCAAATCATAGAAAGTTAGAGTATCAGTCCTCTTGTACTTAAGTCGGCATTGTGCCTTTTTTATTAAATTCGGATGCAATTTCTGTGTTTCATCGTCAATAAGAAGGTCCAAGGGATACAGTAAACCTGAAGTTAAGCATCGGAAACTAAAACTGGACTCACAGGAGGGGTTCAAATCATAGAAAGTTAGAGTATCAGTCCTCTTTTACTTAAGTCGGCATTGTGCTTTTTTATTAAATTCGGATGCCGTTTCTGTGTTTCATCGTCAATAAGAAGGTCGAAGGGAAACAGTAAACCTGATGTATGGCATCGGAAACTAAAACTGGACTCACAGGAGGGGTTCAAATCATAGAAAGTTAGAGTATCAGTCCTCTATGTACTTAAGTCGGCATTGTGCCTTTTTTTATTAATTTCGGATGCAATATCTGTGTTTCATCGTCAATAAGAAGGTCAAAGGGATACAGTAAACCTGAAGTTAAGCATCGTAATCTAAAACTGGACTGACAGGAGAAGTTCAAATCATAGAAAGTTAGAGTATCAGTCCTCTTGTACTTAACTCGGCATTGTGCCTTTTGTATTAAATTCGGATGCAATTTCTGTGTTTCATCGTCAATAAGAGGGTCCAAGGGATACAGTAAACCTGAAGTGAAGCATCAGAATCTAAAACTGGACTCACAGGACAGGTTCAAATGATAGAAAGTTAGAGTATCAGTCGCCTTGTACTTAAGTCGGCATTGTGCCTTTTGTATTAAATTCGGATGCAATTTCTATGTTTCATCGTCAATGAGAAGGTCCAAGGGATACAGTAAAGTTGAAGTTAAGAATCGGAATCTATAACTGGACTCACAGGAGGGGTTCAAATCATAGAAAGTTAGAGTATCAGTCCTCTTGTACTTAAGTCGGCATTGTGCCTTTTTTATTAAATTCGGATGCAATTTCTGTGTTTCATCGTCCAATAAGAAGGTCCAAGGGATACAGTAAACCTGAAGTTATGCATCGGAAACTAAAACTGGACTCACAGGAGGGGTTCAAATCATAGAAAGTTAGAGTATCAGTCCTCTTTTACTTAAGTCGGCATTGTGCCTTTTTTATTAAATTCGGATGCCGTTTCTGTGTTTCATCGTCAATAAGAAGGTCGAAGGGAAACAGTAAACCTGATGTATGGCATCGGAAACTAAAACTGGACTCACAGGAGGGGTTCAAATCATAGAAAGTTAGAGTATCAGTCCTCTTGTACTTAAGGTCGGCATTGTGCCTTTTTTATTAATTTCGGATGCAATATCTGTGTTTCATCGTCAATAAGAAGGTCCAAGGGATACAGTAAACCTGAGTTAAGCATCGTAATCTAAAACTGGACTGACAGGAGGGGTTCAAATCATAGAAAGTTAGAGTATCAGTCCTCTTGTACTTAACTCGGCATTGTGCCTTTTGTATTAATTCGGATGCAATTTCTGTGTTTCATCGTCAATAAGAGGGTCCAAGGGATACAGTAAACCTGAAGTGAAGCATCAGAATCTAAAACTGGACTCACAGGAGAGGTTCAAATGATAGAAAGTTAGAGTATCAGTCGCCTTGTACTTAAGTCGGCATTGTGCCTTTTGTATTAAATTCGGATGCAATTTCTATGTTTCATCGTCAATGAGAAGGGCCAAGGGATACAGTAAAGTTGAAGTTAAGAATCGGAATCTATAACTGGACTCACAGGAGGGGTTCAAATCATAGAAAATTAGAGTATCAGACCTCTTGTACTTAAGTCGGCATTGTGCCTTTTTTATTAATTTCGGATGCAATTTCTGTGTTTCATCGTCAATTAGAAGGTCCAAGGGATGCAGTAAACCTGAAGTGATGCATCGGAAACTAAAACTGGACTCTCAGCAGAGGTTCAAATCATAGAAAGTTGGAGTATCAGTCCTCTTGTACTTAAGTCGGCATTGTGCCTTTTGTATTAAACTCGGATGCAATTTCTGTGTTTCATCGTCAATAAGAAGGTCCAAGGGATACAGTAAACCTGAAGTGAAGCATCGGAAACTATAACTGGACGTACAGCAGAGTTTCAAATCATAGAAAGTTAGAGCATCAGTTCTCTAGTACTTTTGTCGGCATTGTGCCTTTTGTATTAAATCCGGATGCAATTTCTGTGTTTCATCGTCAATAAGAGGGTCCAAAGGATACAGTAAACCTGAAGTGAAGCAACAGAATCTAAAACTGGACTCACAGGAGAGGTTCAAATCATAGAAATTTAGTGTATCAGTCGCCTTGTACTTAAGTCGGCATTGTGCCTTTTGTATTAATTTCGGATGCAATTTCTGTGTTTCATCGTCAATAAGAAGGTCCAAGGGATACAGTAAAGTTGAAGTTAAGCATCGGAATCTATAACTGGACTCACAGGAGGGGTTCAAATCATAGGAAAATTAGAGTATCAGACCTCTTGTACTTAAGTCGGCATTGTGCCTTTTTTATTAAATTCGGATGCTATTTCTGTGTTTCATCGTCAATTAGAAGGTCCAAGGGATACAGTAAACCTCAAGTGATGCATCGGAAACTAAAACTGGACTCACAGCAGAGGTTCAAATCATAGAAAGTTGGAGTATCAGTCCTCTTGTACTTAAGTCTGCTTTGTGCCTTTTGTATTTAATTCGGATGCAATTTCTGTGTTTCATCGTCAATAAGAAGGTCCAAGGGATACAGTAAACCTGAAGTGAAGCATCGGAAACTAAAACAGGACTCACAGCAGAGGTTCAAATCATAGAAAGTTAGAGTTTCAGTCCTCTTGTACTTAAGTCTTCATTGTGCCTTTTGCATTAAATTCGGATGCAATTTCTGTGTTTCATCGTCAATAACAAGGTCCAAGGGATACAGTAAACCTGAAGTGAAGCACCGGAAACTAAAAGTGGACTCACAGCAGAGGTTCAAATCGTAGAATGTTATCGTTTCAGTCCTCTTGTACTTAAGTCGGCATTGTGCCTTTTGCATTAAATTCGGATGCAATTTCTGTGTTTCATCGTCAATAAGAAAGTCCAAGGGATACAATAAACCTGAAGTGAAGCATCGGAAACAAAAACTGGACTCACAGCTGAGGTTCAAATCATAGAAAGTTAGAGTATCAGTCCTCTAGTACTTTAGTCGGCATTGTGCCTTTTGTATTAAATTCGGATGCAATTTCTGTGTTTCATCGTCCATAAGAAAGTGCAAGGGATACAGTAAACCTGAAGTGAAGCATCGGAAACTAAAACTGGACTCACAGCTGAGGTTCAAATCATAGGAAGTTAGAGTTTCAGTCCTCTTGTACTTAAGTCGGCATTGTGCCATTTGTATTAAATTCGGATGCAATTTCTGTGTTTCATCGTCAATAAGAAGGTCCAAGGGATACAGTAAACCTGAAGTTAAGCATCGGAATCTAAAACTGGACTCACAGGAGGGGTTCCAATCATAGAAAGTTAGAGTATCAGTCCTGTTGTACTTAAGTCGGCATTGTGCTTTTTTATTGAATTCGGATGCAATTTCTGTGTTTCATCGTCAATAAGGAGGTCCAAGGGATACAGTAAACCTGAAGTGAAGCATCGGAACTAAAACTGGACTCACAGCAGAGGTTCATATCATAGGAAGTTAGAGTTTCAGTCCTCTTGTACGTAAGTTGGCATTGTGCCATTTGTATTAAATTCGGGTGCAATTTCTGTGTTTCATCGTCAATAAGAAGGTCCAAGGGATACAGTAAACCTGAAGTTAAGCATCGGAATCGAAAACTGGAGTCACAGGAGTGGTTGAAATCATAGAAAGTTAGAGTATCAGTCCTCTTGTACTTAAGTCGGCATTGTGCCTTTTGTATTAAATTCGGACGCAATTTCTGTGTTTCATCGTCAATAAGAAGGTCCATGGGATACAGTAAACCTGAAGTTAAGCATCGGAAACTAAAACTGGACTCATAGCAGAGGTTCAAATCATAGAAAGATAGAGTTTCAGTCCTCTTGTACTTAAGTCGGCATTGTGCCATTAGTATTAAATTCGGATGCAATTTCTGTGTTTCATCGTCAATAAGAAGGTCCAAGGGATACAGTAAACCAGAAGTTAAGCATCGTAATCTAAAACTGGACTCACAGGAGGGGTTAAATCATAGAAAGTTGGAGTATCAGTCCTCTTGTACTTAAGTCGGCATTGTGCCTTCTAAATTAAATTCGGATGCAATTTATGTGTTTCATCGTCAATAAGAAGGTCCAAGGGATACAGTAAACCTGAAGTGAAGCATCGGAAACTAAAACTGGACTCACAGCAGAGGTTCAAATCATTGAAAGTTAGAGTTTTAGTCCTCTTGTACTTAAGTCATCATTGTGCCTTTTGTATTAAATTCGGATGCAAATTTCTGTGTTTCATCGTCAATAAGAAGGTCCAAGGGATACAGTAAACCTGAAGTGAAGCATCGGAAACTAAAACTGGACTCACAGCAGAGGTTCAAATCATAGAAAGTTAGAGTTTCAGTCCTCTTGTACGTAAGTCTGCATTGTGCCTTTTGTATTAAATACGGATGCAATTTCTGTGTTTCATCGTCAATAAGAGGGTCCAAGGGATACAGTAAACCCGAAGTGAAGCATCGGAATCTTAAACTGGGCTCACAGGAGATTTTCAAATCATAGAAAGTTAGAGTTTCAGTCCTCTTGTACTTAAGTCGGCATTGTGCCTTTTGTATTAAATACGGATGCAATTTCTGTGTTTCATCGTCAATAAGAGGGTCCAAGGGATACAGTAAACCCGGAGGGGAGCATCGGAATCTTAAACTGGGCTCACAGGAGATTTTCAAATCATAGAAAGTTAGAGTATCATTCCTCTTGTACTTAAGTCGGCATTGTGACTTTTGTATTAAATTCGGATGCAAATTCTGTGTTTCATCGTCAATAAGAAGGTCCGAGGATTACAGTAAACCTGAAGTTAAGCATCGGAATCTAAAACTGGACTCACAGGAGGGGTTCAAATCATAGAAAGTTAGAGTATCAGTCCTCTTGTACTTAAGTCGGCATTGTGCCTTCTTTATAAAATTCGGATGCAATTTCTGTGTTTCATCGTCAATAAGAAGGTCCAAGGGGTACAGTAAACCTGAAGTTAAGCATCGGAAACTAAAACTGGACTCACAGGAGGGGTTCAAATCATAGAAAGTTAGAGTATCAGTCCTCTTTTACTTAAGTCGGCATTGTGCCTTTTTTATTAAATTCGGATGCCATTTCTGTGTTTCATCGTCAATAAGAAGGTCCAAGGGACACAGTAAACCTGATGTATGGCATCGGAAACTAAAACTGGACTCACAGGAGGGGTTCAAATCATAGAAAGTTAGAGTATCAGTCCTCTTGTACTGAAGTCGGCATTGTGCCTTTTTTATTAAATTCGGATGCAATATCTGTGTTTCATCGTCAATAAGAAGGTCCAAGGGATACAGTAAACCTGAAGATAAGCATCGTAATCTAAAACTGGACTCACAGGAGGGGTTCAAATCATAGAAAGTTAGAGTATATGTCCTCTTGTACTTAAGTCGGCATTGTGCCTTTTGAATTAAATTCGGATGCATTTTCTGTGTTTCATCGTCAATAAGAGGGTCCAAGGGAGACAGTAAACCTGAAGTGAATCATGAGAATCTAAAACTGGGCTCACAGGAGAGGTTCAAATCATAGAAAGTTAGAGTATCAGTCGCCTTGTACTTAAGTCGGCATTGTGCCTTTTGTATTAAATTCGGATGCAATTTCTATGTTTCATCGTCAATGAGAATGTCCAAGGGATACAGTAAAGTTGAAGTTAAGCATCGGAATCTATAACTGGACTCACAGGAGGGGTTCAAATCATAGAAAGTTAGAGTATCAGTCCTCTTGTACTGAAGTCGGCATTGTGCCTTTTTTGTTCAATTCGGATGCAATTTCTGTGTTTCATCGTCAATAATAATGTCCAAGGGATACAGTAAACCTGAAGTGAAGCATCGGAAACTAAAACTGGACTCACAGCAGAGGTTCAAATCATAGAAAGTTAGAGTCTCAGTCCTCTTGTACTTAAGTCGGCATTGTGCCTTTTATATTAAATTCGGATGCAATTTCTGTGTTTCATCGTCAATAAGAAGGTCCAAGGTATACAGTAAACCTGAAGTTAAGCATCGGAAACTAAAACTGGACTCACAGCAGAGGTTCAAATCATAGAAAGTTAGAGTTTCAGTCCTCTTGTTTTTAAGTCGGCATTGTGCCTTTTGTATTAAATACGGATGCAAATTCTGTGTTTCATCGTCAATAAGAAGGTCCAAGGGATACAGTAAACTTGAAGATAAGCATCGGAATCTAAAACTGGACTCACAGGAGGGGTTCAAATCATAGAAAGTTAGAGTATCAGTCCTCTTGTACTTAAGTCGGCATTGTGCCTTTTTTATTAAATTCGGATGCAATTTCTGTGTTTCATCGTCAATAAGAAGGTCCAAGGGATACAGTAAACCTGAAGTTAAGCATCGGAAACTAAAACTGGACTCACAGGAGGGGTTCAAATCATAGAAAGTTAGAGTATCAGTCCTCTTTTACTTAAGTCGGCATTGTGCCTTTTTTATTAAATTCGGATGCCGTTTCTGTGTTTCATCGTCAAAAAGAAGGTCGAAGGGAAACAGTAAACCTGATGTATGGCATCGGAAACTAAAACTGGACTCACAGGAGGGGTTCAAATCATAGAAAGTTAGAGTATCAGTCCTCTTGTACTTAAGTCGGCATTGTGCCTTTTTTATTAATTTCGGATGCAATATCTGTGTTTCATCGTCAATAAGAAGGTCCAAGGGATACAGTAAACCTGAAGTTAAGCATCGTAATCTAAAACTGGACTGACAGGAGAAGTTCAAATCATAGAAAGTTAGAGTATCAGTCCTCTTGTACTTAACTCGGCATTGTGCCTTTTGTATTAAATTCGGATGCAATTTCTGTGTTTCATCGTCAATAAGAGGGTCCAAGGGATACAGTAAACCTGAAGTGAAGCATCAGAATCTAAAACTGGACTCACAGGACAGGTTCAAATGATAGAAAGTTAGAGTATCAGTCGCCTTGTACTTAAGTCGGCATTGTGCCTTTTGTATTAAATTCGGATGCAATTTCTATGTTTCATCGTCAATGAGAAGGTCCAAGGGATACAGTAAAGTTGAAGTTAAGAATCGGAATCTATAACTGGACTCACAGGAGGGGTTCAAATCACAGAAAATTAGAGTATCAGACCTCTTGTACTTAAGTCGGCATTGTGCCTTTTTTATTAATTTCGGATGCAATTTCTGTGTTTCATCGTCAATTAGAAGGTCCAAGGGATGCAGTAAACCTGAAGTGATGCATCGGAAACTAAAACTGGACTCTCAGCAGAGGTTCAAATCATAGAAAGTTGGAGTATCAGTCCTCTTGTACTTAAGTCGGCATTGTGCCTTTTGTATTAAACTCGGATGCAATTTCTGTGTTTCATCGTCAATAAGAAGGTCCAAGGGATACAGTAAACCTGAAGTGAAGCATCGGAAACTATAACTGGACGTACAGCAGAGGTTCAAATCATAGAAAGTTAGAGCATCAGTTCTCTAGTACTTTTGTCGGCATTGTGCCTTTTGTATTAAATCCGGATGCAATTTCTGTGTTTCATCGTCAATAAGAGGGTCCAAAGGATACAGTAAACCTGAAGTGAAGCAACAGAATCTAAAACTGGACTCACAGGAGAGGTTCAAATCATAGAAATTTAGTGTATCAGTCGCCTTGTACTTAAGTTGGCATAGTGCCTTTTGTATTAATTTCGGATGCAATTTCTGTGTTTCATCGTCAATAAGAAGGTCCAAGGGATACAGTAAAGTTGAAGTTAAGCGTCGGAAACTATAACTGGACTCACAGGAGGGGTTCAAATCATAGGAAAATTAGAGTATCAGACCTCTTGTACTTAAGTCGGCATTGTGCCTTTTTTATTAAATTCGGATGCTATTTCTGTGTTTCATCGTCAATTAGAAGGTCCAAGGGATACAGTAAACCTCAAGTGATGCATCGGAAACTAAAACTGGACTCACAGCAGGGGTTCAAATCATAGAAAGTTAGAGTATCAGTCCTCTTTTACTTAAGTCGGCATTGTGCCTTTTTTATTAAATTCGGATGCCGTTTCTGTGTTTCATCGTCAATAAGAAGGTCGAAGGGAAACAGTAAACCTGATGTATGGCATCGGAAACTAAAACTGGACTCACAGGAGGGGTTCAAATCATAAAAAGTTAGAGTATCAGTCCTCTTGTACTTCAGTCGGCATTGTGCCTTTTTTATTAATTTCGGATGCAATATCTGTGTTTCATCGTCAATAAGAAGGTCCAAGGGATACAGTAAACCTGAAGTTAAGCATCGTAATCTAAAACTGGACTGACAGAAGGGGTTCAAATCATAGAAAGATAGAGTATCAGTCCTCTTGTACTTAACTCGGCATTGTGCCTTTTGTATTAAATTCGGATGCAATTTCTGTGTTTCATCGTCAATAAGAGGGTCCAAGGGATACAGTAAACCTGAAGTGAAGCATCAGAATCTAAAACTGGACTCACAGGAGAGGTTCAAATGATAGAAAGTTAGAGTATCAGTCGCCTTGTACTTAAGTCGGCATTGTGCCTTTTGTATTAAATTCGGATGCAATTTCTATGTTTCATCGTCAATGAGAAGGTCCAAGGGATACAGTAAAGTTGAAGTTAAGAATCGGAATCTATAACTGGACTCACAGGAGGGGTTCAAATCATAGAAAATTAGAGTATCAGAACTCTTGTACTTAAGTCGGCATTGTGCCTTTTTTATTAATTTCGGATGCAATTTCTGTGTTTCATCGTCAATTAGAAGGTCCAAGGGATGCAGTAAACCTGAAGTGATGCATCGGAAACTAAAACTGGACTCTCAGCAGAGGTTCAAATCATAGAAAGTTGGAGTATCAGTCCTCTTGTACTTAAGTCGGCATTGTGCCTTTTGTATTAAACTCGGATGCAATTTCTGTGTTTCATCGTCAATAAGAAGGTCCAAGGGATACTGTAAACCTGAAGTGAAGCACCGGAAACTATAACTGGACGTACAGCAGAGGTTCAAATCATAGAAAGTTAGAGCATCAGTTCTCTAGTACTTTTGTCGGCATTGTGCCTTTTGTATTAAATCCGGATGCAATTTCTGTGTTTCATCGTCAATAAGAGGGTCCAAAGGATACAGTAAACCTGAAGTGAAGCAACAGAATCTAAAACTGGACTCACAGGAGAGGTTCAAATCATAGAAATTTAGTGTATCAGTCGCCTTGTACTTAAGTCGGCATTGTGCCTTTTGTATTAATTTCGGATGCAATTTCTGTGTTTCATCGTCAATAAGAAGGTCCAAGGGATACAGTAAAGTTGAAGTTAAGCATCGGAATCTATAACTGGACTCACAGGAGGGGTTCAAATCGTAGGAAAATTAGAGTATCAGACCTCTTGTACTTAAGTCGGCATTGTGCCTTTTGTATTTAATTCGGATGCAATTTCTGTGTTTCATCGTCAATAAGAAGGTCCAAGGGATACAGTAAACCTGAAGTGAAGCATCGGAAACTAAAACAGGACTCACAGCAGAGGTTCAAATCATAGAAAGTTAGAGTTTCAGTCCTCTTGTAATTAAGTCTTCATTGTGCCTTTTGCATTAAATTCGGATGCAATTTCTGTGTTTCATCGTCAATAACAAGGTCCAAGGGATACAGTAAACCTGAAGTGAAGCACCGGAAACTAAAAGTGGACTCACAGCAGAGGTTCAAATCGTAGAATGTTATCGTTTCAGTCCTCTTGTACTTAAGTCGGCATTGTGCCTTTAGCATTAAATTCGGATGCAATTTCTGTGTTTCATCGTCAATAAGAAAGTCCAAGGGATACAATAAACCTGAAGTGAAGCATCGGAAACAAAAACTGGACTCACAGGTGAGGTTCAAATCATAGAAAGTTAGAGTATTTGTCCTCTAGTACTTTAGTCGGCATTGTGCCTTTTGTATTAAATTCGGATGCAATTTCTGAGTTCATCGTCCATAAGAAAGTGCAAGGGATACAGTAAACCTGAAGTGAAGCATCGGAAACTAAAACTGGACTCACAGCTGAGGTTCAAATCATAGGAAGTTAGAGTTTCAGTCCTCTTGTACTTAAGTCGGCATTGTGCCATTTGTATTAAATTCGGATGCAATTTCTGTGTTTCATCGTCAATAAGAAGGTCCAAGGGATACAGTAAACCTGAAGTTAAGAATCGGAATCTATAACTGGACTCACAGGAGGGGTTCAAATCACAGAAAATTAGAGTATCAGACCTCTTGTACTTAAGTCGGCATTGTGCCTTTTTTATTAATTTCGGATGCAATTTCTGTGTTTCATCGTCAATTAGAAGGTCCAAGGGATGCAGTAAACCTGAAGTGATGCATCGGAAACTAAAACTGGACTCTCAGCAGAGGTTCAAATCATAGAAAGTTGGAGTATCAGTCCTCTTGTACTTAAGTCGGCATTGTGCCTTTTGTATTAAACTCGGATGCAATTTCTGTGTTTCATCGTCAATAAGAAGGTCCAAGGGATACAGTAAACCTGAAGTGAAGCATCGGAAACTATAACTGGACGTACAGCAGAGGTTCAAATCATAGAAAGTTAGAGCATCAGTTCTCTAGTACTTTTGTCGGCATTGTGCCATTTGTATTAAATCCGGATGCAATTTCTGTGTTTCATCGTCAATAAGAGGGTCCAAAGGATACAGTAAACCTGAAGTGAAGCAACAGAATCTAAAACTGGACTCACAGGAGAGGTTCAAATCATAGAAATTTAGTGTATCAGTCGCCTTGTACTTAAGTTGGCATAGTGCCTTTTGTATTAATTTCGGATGCAATTTCTGTGTTTCATCGTCAATAAGAAGGTCCAAGGGATACAGTAAAGTTGAAGTTAAGCATCGGAAACTATAACTGGACTCACAGGAGGGGTTCAAATCATAGGAAAATTAGAGTATCAGACCTCTTGTACTTAAGTCGGCATTGTGCCTTTTTTATTAAATTCGGATGCTATTTCTGTGTTTCATCGTCAATTAGAAGGTCCAAGGGATACAGTACACCTCAAGTGATGCATCGGAAACTAAAACTGGACTCACAGCAGGGGTTCAAATCATAGAAAGTTAGAGTATCAGTCCTCTTTTACTTAAGTCGGCATTGTGCCTTTTTTATTAAATTCGGATGCCGTTTCTGTGTTTCATCGTCAATAAGAAGGTCGAAGGGAAACAGTAAACCTGATGTATGGCATCGGAAACTAAAACTGGACTCACAGGAGGGGTTCAAATCATACAAAGTTAGAGTATCTGTCCTCTTGTACTTCAGTCGGCATTGTGCCTTTTTTATTAATTTCGGATGCAATATCTGTGTTTCATCGTCAATAAGAAGGTCCAAGGGATACAGTAAACCTGAAGTTAAGCATCGTAATCTAAAACTGGACTGACAGAAGGGGTTCAAATCATAGAAAGTTAGAGTATCAGTCCTCTTGTACTTAACTCGGCATTGTGCCTTTTGTATTAAATTCGGATGCAATTTCTGTGTTTCATCGTCAAAAAGAGGGTCCAAGGGATACAGTAAACCTGAAGTGAAGCATCAGAATCTAAAACTGGACTCACAGGAGAGGTTCAAATGATAGAAAGTTAGAGTATCAGTCGCCTTGTACTTAAGTCGGCATTGTGCCTTTTGTATTAAATTCGGATGCAATTTCTATGTTTCATCGTCAATGAGAAGGTCCAAGGGATACAGTAAAGTTGAAGTTAAGAATCGGAATCTATAACTGGACTCACAGGAGGGGTTCAAATCATAGAAAATTAGAGTATCAGAACTCTTGTACTTAAGTCGGCATTGTGCCTTCTTTATTAATTTCGGATGCAATTTCTGTGTTTCATCGTCAATTAGAAGGTCCAAGGGATGCAGTAAACCTGAAGTGATGCATCGGAAACTAAAACTGGACTCTCAGCAGAGGTTCAAATCATAGAAAGTTGGAGTATCAGTCCTCTTGTACTTAAGTCGGCATTGTGCCTTTTGTATTAAACTCGGATGCAATTTCTGTGTTTCATCGTCAATAAGAAGGTCCAAGGGATACTGTAAACCTGAAGTGAAGCATCGGAAACTATAACTGGACGTACAGCAGAGGTTCAAATCATAGAAAGTTAGAGCATCAGTTCTCTAGTACTTTTGTCGGCATTGTGCCTTTTGTATTAAATCCGGATGCAATTTCTGTGTTTCATCGTCAATAAGAGGGTCCAAAGGATACAGTAAACCTGAAGTGAAGCAACAGAATCTAAAACTGGACTCACAGGAGAGGTTCAAATCATAAAATTTTAGTGTATCAGTCGCCTTGTACTTAAGTCGGCATTGTGCCTTTTGTATTAATTTCGGATGCAATTTCTGTGTTTCATCGTCAATAAGAAGGTCCAAGGGATACAGTAAAGTTGAAGTTAAGCATCGGAATCTATAACTGGACTCACAGGAGGGGTTCAAATCATAGGAAAATTAGAGTATCAGACCTCTTGTACTTAAGTCGGCATTGTGCCTTTTTTATTAAATTCGGATGCTATTTCTGTGTTTCATCGTCAATTAGAAGGTCCAAGGGATACAGTAAACCTCAAGTGATGCATCGGAAACTAAAACTGGACTCACAGCAGAGGTTCAAATCATAGAAAGTTGGAGTATCAGTCCTCTTGTACTTAAGTCTGCATTGTGCCTTTTGTATTTAATTCGGATGTAATTTCTGTGTTTCATCGTCAATAAGAAGGTCCAAGGGATACAGTAAACCTGAAGTGAAGCAACGGAAACTAAAACAGGACTCACAGCAGAGGTTCAAATCATAGAAAGTTAGAGTTTCAGTCCTCTTGTACTTAAGTCTTCATTGTGCCTTTTGCATTAAATTCGGATGCAATTTCTGTGTTTCATCGTCAATAACAAGGTCCAAGGGATACAGTAAACCTGAAGTGAAGCACCGGAAACTAAAAGTGGACTCACAGCAGAGGTTCAAATCGTAGAATGTTATCGTTTCAGTCCTCTTGTTCTGAAGTCGGCATTGTGCCTTTTGCATTAAATTCGGATGCAATTTCTGTGTTTCATCGTCAATAAGAAAGTCCAAGGGATACAATAAACCTGAAGTGAAGCATCGGAAACAAAAACTGGACTCACAGCTGAGGTTCAAATCATAGAAAGTTAGAGTATCAGTCCTCTAGTACTTTAGTCGGCATTGTGCCTTTTGTATTAAATTCGGATGCAATTTCTGTGTTTCATCGTCCATAAGAAAGTGCAAGGGATACAGTAAACCTGAAGTGAAGCATCGGAAACTAAAACTGGACTCACAGCTGAGGTTCAAATCATAGGAAGTTAGAGTTTCAGTCCTCTTGTACTTAAGTCGGCATTGTGCCATTTGTATTAAATTCGGATGCAATTTCTGTGTTTCATCGTCAATAAGGAGGTCCAAGGGATACAGTAAACCTGAAGTGAAGCATCGGAACTAAAACTGGACTCACAGCAGAGGTTGAAATCATAGAAAGTTAGAGTTTCAGTCCTCTTGTACTTTAGTCGGCATTGTGCCTTTTGTATTACATTCGGATGCAATTTTTGTGTTTCATCGTCAATAAGAAGGTCCAAGGGATACAGTAAACCTGAAGTGAAGCATCGGAAACTAAAACTGGACTCACAGCAGAGGTTCAAATCATAGAAAGTTAGAGTTTCAGTCCTCTAGTACTTAAGTCGGCATTGTGCCTTTTGTATTAAATTCGGATGCAATTTCTGTGTTTCATCGTCAATAAGAAGGTCCAAGGGATACAGTAAACCTGAAGTTAAGCATCGGAAACTAAAACTGGACTCACAGCAGAGGTTCAAATCATAGGAAGTTAGAGTTTCAGTCCTCTTGTACGTAAGTCGGCATTGTGCCTTATGTATTAAATTCCGATGCAATTTCTGTGTTTCATCGTCAATAAGAAGGTCCAAGGGATACAGTTAACCTAAAGTTAAGCATCGGAATCCAATACTGGACTCACAGGAGGGGTTCAAATCATAGAAAGTTAGAGTATCAGTCCTCTTGTACTTATGTCGGCATTGTGCTTTTGTATTAAATTCGGATGCAATTTCTGTGTTTCATCGTCAATAAGAGGGTCCAAGGGATACAGTAAACCTGAAGTGAAGCATCAGAATCTAAAACTGGACTCACACGAGAGGTTCAAATCATAGAAAGTTAGTGTGTCAGTCGCCTTGTACAGAAGTCGGCATTGTGCCTTTTGTATGAATTTCGGATGCAATTTCTGTGTTTCATCGTCAATAAGAAGGTCCAAGGGATACAGTAAAGTTGAAGTTAAGCATCGGAAGCTATAACTAGCCTCACAGGAGGGGTTCAAATCATAGAAAATTAGAGTATCAGACCTCTTGTACTTAAGTCGGCATTGTGCCTTTTTTATTAAATTCGGATGCTATTTCTGTGTTTCATCGTCAATTAGAAGGTCCAAGGGATACAGTAAACCGGGAGTGATGCATCGGAAACTAAAACTGGACTCACAGCAGAGGTTCAAATCATAGAAAATTAGAGTATCAGTCCTCTTGTACTTAAGTCGGCATTGTGCCTTTTGTAATAAATTCGGACGCAATTTCTGTGTTTCATCGTCAATAAGAAGGGCCATGGGATACAGTAAACTTGAAGTGAAGCATCGGAAACTAAAACTGGACTCATAGCAGAGGTTCAAATCATAGAAAGATAGAGTTTCAGTCCTCTTGTACTTAAGTCGGCATTGTGCCATTTGTATTAAATTCGGATGCAATTTCTGTGTTTCATCGTCAACAAGAAGGTCCAAGGGATACAGTGAACCAGAAGTTAAGCATCGTAATCTAAAACTGGACTCACAGGAGGGGTTAAATCATAGAAAGTTGGAGTATCAGTCCTCTTGTACTTAAGTCGGCATTGTGCCTTCTAAATTAAATTCGGATGCAATTTATGTGTTTCATCGTCAATAAGAAGGTCCAAGGGATACATTAAACCTGAAGTGAAGCATCGGAAACTAAAACTGGACTCACAGCAGAGGTTCAAATCATTGAAAGTTAGAGTTTTAGTCCTCTTGTACGTAAGTCTGCATTGTGCCTTTTGTATTAAATTCGGATGCAATTTCTGTGTTTCATCGTCAATAAGAAGGTCCAAGGGATACAGTAAACCTGAAGTGAAGCATCGGAAACTAAAACTGGACTCACAGCAGAGGTTCAAATCATAGAAAGTTAGAGTTTCAGTCCTCTTGTACGTAAGTCTGCATTGTGCCTTTTGTATTAAATTCGGATGCAATTTCTGTGTTTCATCGTCAATAAGAAGGTCCAAGGGATACAGTAAACCTGATGTCAAGCATCGGAAACTAAAACTGGACTCACAGCAGAGGTTCAAATCATGGAAAGTTAGAGTTTCAGTCGCATTGTACTTAAGTCGGCATTGTGCTTTTTGTATTAAATTCGGATGCAATTTCAGTGTTTCATCGTCAATAAGGGGGTCCAAGGGATACAGTAAACCCGAAGTGAAGCATCGGAATCTAAAACTGGACTCACAGGAGAGCTTCAAATCATAGAAAGTTAGAGTATTAGTCCTCTTGTACTTAAGTCGGCATTGTGCCTTTCTTATTAAATTCGTATGCAATTTCTGTGTTTCATCGTCAATAAGAAGGTCCAAGGGATACAGTAAACCTGAAGTTAAGCATCGTAATCTAAAACTGGACTCACAGGAGGGGTTCAAATCATAGAAAGTTAGAGTTTCAGTCCTCTTGTACGTAAGTCGGCATTGTGCCTTATGTATTAAATTCCGATGCAATTTCTGTGTTTCATCGTCAATAAGAAGGTCCAAGGGATACAGTTAACCTAAAGTTAAGCATCGGAATCCAATACTGGACTCACAGGTGGGGTTCAAATCATAGAAAGTTAGAGTATCAGTCCTCTTGTACTTATGTCGGCATTGTGCTTTTGTATTAAATTCGGATGCAATTTCTGTGTTTCATCGTCAATAAGAGGGTCCAAGGGATACAGTAAACCTGAAGTGAAGCATCAGAATCTAAAACTGGACTCACACGAGAGGTTCAAATCATGGAAAGTTAGTGTGTCAGTCGCCTTGTACAGAAGTCGGCATTGTGCCTTTTGTATGAATTTCGGATGCAATTTCTGTGTTTCATCGTCAATAAGAAGGTCCATGGGATACAGTAAAGTTGAAGTTAAGCATCGGAAGCTATAACTAGCCTCACAGGAGGGGTTCAAATCATAGAAAATTAGAGTATCAGACCTCTTGTACTTAAGTCGGCATTGTGCCTTTTTTATTAAATTCGGATGCTATTTCTGTGTTTCATCGTCAATTAGAAGGTCCAAGGGATACAGTAAACCGGGAGTGATGCATCGGAAACTAAAACTGGACTCACAGCAGAGGTTCAAATCATAGAAAGTTGGAGTATCAGTCCTCTTGTACTTAAGTTGGCATTGTGTCTTTTGTATTTAATTCGGTTGCAATTTGTGTGTTTCATCGTCAATAAGAAGGTCCAAGCGATACAGTGAACCTGAAGTGAAGCATCTGAAACTAAAAGTGGACTCACAGCAGAGGTTCAAATCACAGAAAGTTAGAGTTTCAGTCCTCTTGTACTTAAGTCGGCATTGTGCCTTTTGCATTAAATTCGGATGCAATTTCTGTGTTTCATCGTCAATAAGAAGGTCCAAGGGATACAGTAAACCTGAAGTAAAGCATCGGAAACTAAAACTGGACTCACATCAGAGGTTCAAATCATAGAAAGTTAGAGTATCAGTCCTCTAGAACTTTAGTCGGCATTGTGCCTTTTGTATTAAATTCGAATGCAATTTCTGTGTTTCATCTTCCATAAGAAAGTTCAAGGGATACAGTAAACCTGAAGTGAAGCATCAGAATCTAAAACTGGACTCACAGCTGAGGTTCAAATCATAGGAAGTTAGAGTTTCAGTCCTCTTGTACTTAAGTCGGCATTGTGCCATTTGTATAAAATTCGGATGCAATTTCTGTGTTTCATCGTCAATAAGATGGTCCAAGGGATTCACTAAACCTGAAGTTAAGCATCAGAATCTAAAACTGGACTCACAGGAGGGGTTAAAATCATAGAAAGTTAGAGTGTCAGTCCTCTTGTACTTAAGTCGGCATTGTGCCTTTTCTATTGAATTCGGATGCAATTTCTGTGTTTCATCGTCAATAAGAAGGTCCAAGAGATAGAGTTAACCTGAAGTGAAGCATCGGAAACTAAAACTGGACTCACAGCAGCGGTTCAAATCATAGAAAGTTAGAGTATCAGTCCTCTTGTACTTAAGTCTGCATTGTGCCTTTTGTATTTAATTCGGATGCAATTTCTGTGTTTCATCGTCAATAAGAAGGTCCAAGGGATACAGTAAACCTGAAGTGAAGCATCGGAAACTAAAACAGGACTCACAGCAGAGGTTCAAATCATAGAAAGTTAGAGTTTCAGTCCTCTTGTACTTAAGTCGGCATTGTGCCTTTTGCATTAAATTCGGATGCAATTTCTGTGTTTCATCGTCAATAACAAGGTCCAAGGGATACAGTAAACCTGAAGTGAAGCACCGGAAACTAAAAGTGGACTCACAGCAGAGGTTCAAATCGTAGAATGTTATCGTTTCAGTCCTCTTTTACTTAAGTCGGCATTGTGCCTTTTGCATTAAATTCGGATGCAATTTCTGTGTTTCATCGTCAATAAGAAAGTCCAAGGGATACAATAAACCTGAAGTGAAGCATCGGAAACAAAAACTGGAATCACAGCAGGGGTTCAAATCATAGAAAGTTAGAGTATCAGTCCTCTAGTAATTTAGTCGGCATTGTGCCTTTTGTATTAAATTCGGATGCAATTTCTGTGTTTCATCGTCCATAAGAAAGTTCAAGGGATACAGTAAACCTGAAGTGAATCATCGGAAACTAAAACTGGACTCACAGCTGAGGTTCAAATCATAGGAAGTTAGAGTTTCAGTCCTCTTGTACTTAAGTCGGCATTGTGCCATTTGTATTAAATTCGGATGCAATTTCTGTGTTTCATCGTCAATAAGAAGGTCCAAGGGATACAGTAAACCTGAAGTTAAGCATCGGAATCTAAAACTGGACTCACAGGAGGGGTTCAAATCATTGAAAGTTAGAGTATCAGTCCTCTTGTACTTAAGTCGGCATTGTGCCTTTTGTATTAAATTGGGATGCAATTTCTGTGTTTCATCGTCAATAAGAAGGTCCAAGGGATACAGTAAACCTGGAGTTAAGCATCGGAAACTAAAACTGGACTCACAGCAGAGGATCAAATCATAGGAAGTTAGAGTTTCAGTCCTCTTGTACGTAAGTTGGCATTGTGCCATTTGTATTAAATTCGGATGCAATTTCTGTGTTTCATCGTCAATAAGAAGGTCCAAGGGATACAGTAAAACTGAAGTTAAGCATCGGAATCGAAAACTGGACTCACAGGAGTGGTTGAAATCATAGAAAGTTAGAGTATCAGTCCTCTTGTACTTAAGTCGGCATTGTGCCTTTTGTATTAAATTCGGACGCAATTTCTGTGTTTCATCGTCTATAAGAAGGTCCATGGGATACAGTAAACCTGAAGCGAAGCATCGGAAACTAAAACTGGACTCATAGCAGAGGTTCAAATCATAGAAAGATAGAGTTTCAGTCCTCTTGTACATAAGTCGGCATTGTGCCATTTGTATTAAATTCGGATGCAATATCTGTGTTTCATCGTCAATAAGAAGGTCCAAGGGATACAGTAAACCAGAAGTTAAGCATCGTAATCTAAAACTGGACTCACAGGAGGGGTTAAATCATAGAAAGTTCGAGTATCAGTCCTCTTGTACTTAAGTCGGCATTGTGCCTTCTAAATTAAATTCGGATGCAATTTCTGTGTTTCATCGTCAATAAGAAGGTCCAAGGGATACAGTAAAATTGAAGTGAAGCATCGGAAACTAAAACTGGACTCACAGCAGAGGTTCAAATCATAGAAAGTTAGAGTTTCAGTCCTCTTGTACGTAAGTCTGCATTGTGCCTTTTGTATTAAATTCGGATGCAATTTCTGTGTTTCATCGTCAATAAGAAGGTCCAAGGGATACAGTAAACCTGATGTGAAGCATCGTAAACTAAAACTGGACTCACGGCAGAGGTTCAAATCATGGAAAGTTAGAGTTTCAGTCGCATTGTACTTAAGTCGGCATTGTGCTTTTTGTATTAAATTCGGATGCAATTTCTGTGTTTCATCGTCAATAAGGGGGTCCAAGGGATACAGTAAACCCGAAGTGAAGCATCGGAATCTAAAACTGGACTCACAGGAGAGGTTCAAATCATAGAAAGTTAGAGTATCAGTCCTCTTGTACTTAAGTCGGCATTGTGCCTTTTGTATTAAATTCGGATGCAATTTCTGCGTTTCATCGTCAATAAGAAGGTCCAAGGGATTCAGTAAACCTGAAGTTAAGCATCGGAATCTAAAACTGGACTCACAGAAGGGGTTCAAATCATAGAAAGTTAGAGTATTAGTCCTCTTGTACTTAATCCGGCATTGTGCCTTTCTTATTAAATTCGTATGCAATTTCTGTGTTTCATCGTCAATAAGAAGGTCCAAGGGATTCAGTAAACCTGATGTGTGGCATCGGAAACTAAAACTGGACTCACAGGAGGGGTTCAAATCATAGAAAGTTAGTGTGTCAGTCGCCTTGTACAGAAGTCGGCATTGTGCCTTTTGTATTAATTTCGGATGCAATTTCTGTGTTTCATCGTCAATAAGAAGGTCCAAGGGATACATTAAAGTAGAAGTTAAGCATCGGAATCTATAACTGGCCTCACAAGAGGGGTTCAAATCATAGAAAATTAGAGTATCAGACCTCTTGTACTTAAGTCGGCATTGTGCCTTTTTTATTAAATTCGGATGCTATTTCTGTGTTTCATCGTCAATTAGAAGGTCCAAGGGATACAGTAAACCGGGAGTGATGCATCGGAAACTAAAACTGGACTCACAGCAGAGGTTCAAATCATAGAAAGTTGGAGTATCAGTCCTCTTGTACTTAAGTTGGCATTGTGCCTTTTGTATTTAATTCGGTTGAAATTTGTGTGTTTCATCGTCAATAAGAAGGTCCAAGGGATACAGTGAACCTGAAGTGAAGCATCTGAAACTAAAAGTGGACTCACAGCAGAGGTTCAAATCACAGAAAGATAGAGTTTCAGTCCTCTTGTACTTAAGTCGGCATTGTGCCTTTTGCATTAAATTCGGATGCAATTTCTGTGTTTCATCGTCAATAAGAAGGTCCAAGGGATACAGTAAACCTGAAGTGAAGCATCGGAAACTAAAACTGGACACACATCAGAGGTTCAAATCATAGAAAGTTAGAGTATCAGTCCTCTAGTACTTTAGTCGGCATTGTGCCTTTTGTATTAAATTCGGATGCAATTTCTGTGTTTCATCTTCCATAAGAACGTTCAAGGGATACAGTAAACCTGAAGTGAAGCATCGGAAACTAAAACTGGACTCACAGCTGAGGTTCAAATCATAGGAAGTTAGAGTTTCAGTCCTCTTGTACTTAAGTCGGCATTGTGCCATTTGTATTAAATTCGGATGCAATTTCTGTGTTTCATCGTCAATAAGATGGTCCAAGGGATACACTAAACCTGAAGTTAAGCATCAGAATCTAAAACTTGACTCACAGGAGGGGTTAAAATCATAGAAAGTTAGAGTGTCAGTCCTCTTGTACTTAAGTCGGCATTGTGCCTTTTCTATTGAATTCGGATGCCATTTCTGTGTTTCATCGTCAATAAGAAGGTCCAAGGGATACAGTTAACCTGAAGTGAAGCATCGGAAACTAAAACTGGACTCACAGCAGAGGTTCAAATCATAGAAAGTTAGAGTTTCAGTCCTCTTGTACTTTAGTCGCCATTGTGCCTTTTGTATTAAATTGGGATGCAATTTCTGTGTTTCATCGTCAATAAGAAGGTCCAAGGGGTACAGTAAACCTGAAGTGAGCCATCGGAAACTAAAACTGGACTCACAGCAGAGGTTCAAATCACAGAAAGATAGAGTTTCAGTCCTCTTGTACTTAAGTCGGCATTGTGCCTTTTGCATTAAATTCGGATGCAATTTCTGTGTTTCATCGTCAATAAGAAGGTCCAAGGGATACAGTAAACCTGAAGTGAAGCATCGGAAACTAAAACTGGACACACATCAGAGGTTCAAATCATAGAAAGTTAGAGTATCAGTCCTCTAGTACTTTAGTCGGCATTGTGCCTTTTGTATTAAATTCGGATGCAATTTCTGTGTTTCATCTTCCATAAGAACGTTCAAGGGATACAGTAAACCTGAAGTGAAGCATCGGAAACTAAAACTGGACTCACAGCTGAGGTTCAAATCATAGGAAGTTAGAGTTTCAGTCCTCTTGTACTTAAGTCGGCATTGTGCCATTTGTATTAAATTCGGATGCAATTTCTGTGTTTCATCGTCAATAAGATGGTCCAAGGGATACACTAAACCTGAAGTTAAGCATCAGAATCTAAAACTTGACTCACAGGAGGGGTTAAAATCATAGAAAGTTAGAGTGTCAGTCCTCTTGTACTTAAGTCGGCATTGTGCCTTTTCTATTGAATTCGGATGCCATTTCTGTGTTTCATCGTCAATAAGAAGGTCCAAGGGATACAGTTAACCTGAAGTGAAGCATCGGAAACTAAAACTGGACTCACAGCAGAGGTTCAAATCATAGAAAGTTAGAGTTTCAGTCCTCTTGTACTTTAGTCGCCATTGTGCCTTTTGTATTAAATTGGGATGCAATTTCTGTGTTTCATCGTCAATAAGAAGGTCCAAGGGGTACAGTAAACCTGAAGTGAGCCATCGGAAACTAAAACTGGACTCACAGCAGAGGTTCAAATCATAGAAAGTTAGAGTGTCAGTCCTCTTGTACTTAAGTCGGCATTGTGCCTTTTCTATTGAATTCGGATGCAATTTCTGTGTTTCATCGTCAATAAGAAGGTCCAAAGGATACAGTGAACCTGAAGTGAAGCATCGGAAACTAAAACTGGACTCACAGCAGAGGTTCAAATCATAGAAAGTTAGAGTTTCAGTTATCTTGTACTTAAGTCGGCATTGTGCCTTTGGTATTAAATTCGGATGCAATTTCTGTGTTTCATCGTCAATAAGAGGGTCCAAGGGATACAGTATACCCGAAGTGAAGCATCGGAATCTAAAACTTGGCTCACAGGAGATTTTCAAATCATAGAAAGTTAGAGTATCATTCCCCATGTACTTAAGTCGGCATTGTGACTTTTGTATTAAATTCGGATGCAAATTCTGTGTTTCATCGTTAATAAGAAGGTCCGAGGGATACAGTAAACCTGAAGTTAAGCATCGGAATCTAAAACTGGGCTCACAGGAGGGGTTCAAATCATAGAAAGTTAGAGTATCAGTCCTCTTGTACTGAAGTCGGCATTGTGCCTTTTTTTATTAAATTCGGATGCAATATCTGTGTTTCATCGTCAACAAGAAGGTCCAAGGGATACAGTAAACCTGAAGGTAAGCATCGTAATCTAAAACTGGACTCACAGGAGGGGTTCAAATCATAGAAAGTTAGAGTATAGGTCCTCTTGTACTTAAGTCGGCATTGTGCCTTTTGTATTAAATTCGGATGCAATTTCTGTGTTTCATCGTCAATAAGAGGGTCCAAGGGATACAGTAAACCTGAAGTAAATCATGAGAATCTAAAACTGGACTCACAGGAGAGGTTCAAATCATAGAAAGTTAGAGTATCAGTCGCCTTGTACTTAAGTCGGCATTGTGCCTTTTGTATTAAATTCGGATGCAATTTCTATGTTTCATCGTCAATGAGAAGGTCCAAGGGCTACAGTAAAGTTGAAGTTAAGCATCGGAATCTATAACTGGACTCACAGGAGGGGTTCAAATCATAGAAAATTAGAGTATCAGACCTCTTGTACCTAAGTCGGCATTGTGCCTTTTTTATTCAATTCGGATGCAATTTCTGTGTTTCATCGTCAATTAGAAGGTCCAAGGGATACAGTACACCTGAAGTGATGCATCGGAAACTAAAACTGGACTCACAGCAGAGGATCAAATCATAGAAAGTTGGAGTATCAGTCCTTTTGTACTTAAGTCGGCATTGTGCCTTTTGTATTTAATTCGGATGCAATTTCTGTGATTCATCGTGAATAAGAAGGTCCAAGGGATACAGTAAAACTGAAGTGAAGCATCGGAAACTAAAAGTGGACTCACAGCAGAGGTTCAAATCATAGAAAGTTAGAGTGTCAGTCCTCCTGTACTTAAGTCGGCATTGTGCCTTCTAAATTAAATTCGGATGCAATTTCTGTGTTTCATCGTCAATAAGAAGGTCCAAGGGATACAGTAAACCTGAAGTGAAGCATCGGAAACTAAAACTGGACTCACAGCAGAGGATCAAATCATTGAAAGTTAGAGTTTTAGTCCTCTTGTACTTAAGTCATCATTGAGCCTTTTGTATTAAATTCGGATGCAAATTTCTGTGTTTCATCGTCAATAAGAAGGTCCAAGGGATACAGTAAACCTGAAGTGAAGCATCGGAAACTAAAACTGGACTCACAGCAGAGGTTCAAATCATAGAAAGTTAGAGTTTCAGTCCTCTTGTACGTAAGTCTGCATTGTGCCTTTCGAATTAAAATCGGATGCAATTTCTGTGTTTCATCGTCAATAAGAAGGTCCAAGGGATACAGTAAACCTGATGTGAAGCATCGGAAACTAAAACTGGACTCACAGCAGAGGTTCAAATCATAGAAAGTTAGAGTTTCAGTCGCATTGTACTTAAGTCGGCATTGTGCTTTTTGTATTAAATGCGGATGCAATTTCTGTGTTTCATCGTCAATAAGGGGGTCCAAGGGATACAGTAAACCCGAAGTGAAGCATCGGAATCTAAAACTGGACTCACAGGAGAGGTTCAAATCATAAAAAGTTAGAGTATCAGTCCTCTTTTACTTAAGTCGGCATTGTGCCTTTTTTATTAAATTCGGATGCAATTTCTGTGTTTCATCGTCAATAAGAAGGTCCAAGGGATTCAGTAAACCTGATGTGTGGCATCGGAAACTAAAACTGGACTCACAGGAGGGGTTCAAATCATAGAAAGTTAGAGTAACAGTCCTCTTGTACTTAAGTCGGCATTGTGCCTTTTTTATTAAATTCGGATGCAATATCTGTGTTTCATCGTCAATAGGAAGGTCCAAGGGATACAGTAAACCTGAAGTTAAGCATCGTAATCTAAACCTGGACTCACAGGAGGGGTTCAAATCATAGAAAGTTAGAGTATCAGTCCTCTTGTACGTAAGTCGGCATTGTGCCTTTTGTATTAAATTCCGATGCAATTTCTGTGTTTCATCGTCAATAAGAAGGTCCAAGGGATACAGTAAACCTGATGTGTGGCATCGGAAACTAAAACTGGACTCACAGGAGGGGTTCAAATCATAGAAAGTTAGAGTAACAGTCCTCTTGTACTTAAGTCGGCATTGTGCCTTCTTTATTAAATACGGATGCAATATCTGTGTTTCATCGTCAATAGGATGGTCCAAGGGATACAGTAAACCTAAAGTTAAGCATCGGAATCCAAAACTGGACTCACAAGAGGGGTTCAAATCATAGAAAGTTAGAGTATCAGTCCTCTTGTACTTAAGTCGGCATTGCGCCTTTTGTATTAAATTCGGATGCAATTTCTGTGTTTCATCGTCAATAAGAGGGTCCAAGGGATACAGTAAACCTGAAGTGAAGCATCAGAATCTAAAACTGGACTCACAGGAGAGGTTCAAATCATAGAAAGTTAGTGTGTCAGTCGGCATGTACTGAAGTCGGCAATGTGCCTTTTGTATTAATTTCGGATGCAATTTCTGTGTTTCATCGTCAATAAGAAGGTCCAAGGGATACAGTAAAGTTGAAGTTAAGCATCGGAATCTATAACTGGCCTCACAGGAGGGGTTCAAATCATGGAAAATTAGAGTATCAGCCCTCTTGTACTTAAGTCGGCATTGTGCCTTTTTTATTAAATTCGGATGCTATTTCTGTGTTTCATCGTCAATTAGAAGGTCCAAGGGATACAGTAAACCTGGAGTGATGCATCGGAAACTAAAACTGGACTCACAGCAGAGGTTCAAATCATAGGAAGTTAGAGTTTCAGTCCTCTTGTACTTAAGTCGGCATTGTGCCATTTGTATTAAATTCGGATGCAATTTCTGTGTTTCATCGTCAAGAAGAAGGTCCAAGGGATACACTAAACCTGAAGTTAAGCATCGGAATCTAAAACTGGACTCACAGGAGGGGTTAAAATCATAGAAAGTTAGAGTATCAGTCCTCTTGTACTTAAGTCGGCATTGTATCTTTTCTATTGAATTCGGATGCAATTTCTGTGTTTCATCGTCAATAAGAAGGTCCAAGGGATACAGTTAACCTGAAGTGAAGCATCGGAAACTAAAACTGGACACACAGCAGAGGTTCAAATCATAGAAAGTTAGAGTTTCAGTCCTCTTGTACTTTAGTCGGCATTGTGCCATTTGTATTAAATCCGGATGCAATTTCTGTGTTTCATCGTCAATAAGAAGGTCCAAGGGATACAGTAAACCTGAAGTGAAGCATCGGAAACTAAAACTGGACTCACAGCAGAGGTTCAAATCGTAGAAAGTTAGAGTTCCAGTCCTCTTGTACTTAAGTCGGCATTGTGCCTTTTGTATTAAATTCGGATGCAATTTCTGTGTTTCATCGTCAATAAGAAGGTCCAAGGGATACAATAAACCTGAAGTTAAGCATCGGAAACTAAAACTGAACTCACAGCAGAGGTTCAAATCATAGAAATTTAGAGTTTCAGTCCTCTTGTACGTAAGTTGGCATTGTGCATTTTGTATTAAATTCGGATGCAATTTCTGTGTTTCATCGTCAATAAGAAGGTCCAAGGGATACAGTAAACCTGAAGTGATGCATCGGAAACTAAAACTGGACTCACAGCAGAGGTTCAAATCATAGAAATTTAGAGTTTCAGTCCTCTTGTACTTAAGTCGTCATTGTGCATTTTTTATTAAATTCGGATGCAATTTCTGTGTTTCATCGTCAATAAGAAGGTCCAAATGATACAGTAAACCTGAAGTGAAGCATCGGAAACTAAAACTGGACTCACAGCAGAGGTTCAAATCATAGAAAGTTAGAGTTTCAGTCCTCTTGTACTTAAGTCGGCATTGTGCCTTTTGTATTACATTCGGATGCAATTTCTGTGTTTCATCGTCAATAAGAGGGTCCAAGGGATACAGTAAACCCGAAGTGAAGCATCGGAATCTAAAACTGGGCTCATAGGAGATTTTCAAATCATAGAAAGTTAGAGTATCATTCCTCTTGTACTTAAGTCGGCATTGTGACTTTTGTATTAAATTCGGATGCAAATTCTGTGTTTCATCGTCAATAAGAAGGTCCGAGGGATACAGTAAACCTGAAGTTAAGCATCGGAATCTAAAACTGGACTTACAGGAGGGGTTCAAATCATAGAAAGTTAGAGTATCAGTCTCCTTGTACTTTAGTCGGCATTGTGCCCTTTGTATTAAATTCGGATGCAATTTCTATGTTTCATCGTCAATGAGAAGGTCCAAGGGATACAGTAAAGTTGAAGTTCAGCATCGGAATCTGTAACTGGATTCACAGGAGGGGTTCAAATCATAGAAAATTAGAGTATCAGACCTCTTGTACTTAAGTCGGCATTGTGCCTTATTTATTCAATTCGGATGCAATTTCTGTGTTTCATCGTCAATTAGAAGGTCCAAGGGATACAGTAAACCTGAAGTGATGCATTGGAAACTAAAACTGGACTCACAGCAGAGGTTCAAATCATAGAAAGTTGGAGTACAGTCCTCTTGTATTTAAGTCGGCATTGTGCCTTTAATGTTTAATTCGGATGCAATTTCTGTGTTTCATCGTCAATAAGAAGGTCCAAGGGATACAGTAAACCTGAAGTGAAGCATTGGAAACTAAAAGTGGACTCACAGCTGAGGTTCAAATCATAGAGAGTTAGAGTTTCAGTCCTCTTGTACTTAGGTCGGCATTGTGCCTTTTGCATTAAATTCGGATGAAATTTCTGTGTTTCATCGTCAATAAGAAGGTCCAAGGGATACAGTAAACCTGAAGTGAAGCATCGGTAACTTAAACTGGACTCACAGAAGGGGTTCAAATCATAGAAAGTTAGAGTATCAGTCCTCTAGTACTTAAGTCGGCATTGTGCCTTTTGTATTAAATTCGGATGCAATTTCTGTGTTTCTTCGTCAATAAGAAGGTCCAAGGGATACAGTAAACCTGAAGTCAAGCATCGGAAACTAAAACTGGACTCACAGCAGAGGTTCAAATCATAGAATGTTGGAGTATCAGTCCTCTTGTACTTAAGTCGTCATTGTGCATTTTTTATAAAATTCGGATGCAATTTCTGTGTTTCATCGTCAATAAGAAGGTCCAAAGGATACAGTAAACCTGAAGTGAAGCGTCGGAAACTAAAACTGGACTCACAGCAGAGGTTCAAATCATAGAAAGTTAGAGTTTCAGTCCTCTTGTACTTAAGTCGGCATTGTGCCTTTTGTATTAAATTCGGATGCAATTTCTGTGTTTCATCGTCAATAAGAGGGTCCAAGGGATACAGTAAACCCGAAGTGAAGCATCGGAATCTAAAACTGAGCTCACAGGAGGTTTTCAAATCATAGAAAAAGTATCATTCCTCTTGTACTTAAGTCGGCATTGTGACATTTGTATTATATTCGGATGCAAATTCTGTGTTTCATCGTCAATAAGAAGGTCCGAGGGATACAGTAAACCTGAAGTTAAGCATCGGAATCTAAAACTGGACTTACAGGAGGGGTTCAAATCATAGAAAGTTAGAGTATCAGTCCTCTTGTACTTAAGTCGGCATTGTGCCTTTTTTATTAAATTCGGATGCAATTTCTTTGTTTCATCGTCAATAAGAAGGTCCAAGGGATACAGTAAACCTGATGTATGGCATCGGAAACTAAAACTGGACTCACAGGAGGGGTTCAAATCATTGAAAGTTAGAGTATCAGTCCTCTTGTACTGAAGTCGGCATTGTGCCTTTTTTATTAAATTCGGATGCAATATCTGTGTTTCATCGTCAATAAGAAGGTCCAAGGGATACAGTAAACCTGAAGTTAAGCATCGTAATCTAAAACTGGACTCACAGGAGGGGTTCAAATCAAAGAAAGTTAGAGAATAGGTCCTCTGGTACTTATGTCGGCATTGTGCCTTTTGTATTAAATTCGGATGCTATTTCTGTGTTTCATCGTCAATAAGAGGGTCCAAGGGATACAGTAAACCTGAAGTGAATCATGAGAATCTAAAACTGGACTCACAGGAGAGTTTCAAATCATAGAAAGTTAGAGTATCAGTCGCCTTGTACTTTAGTCGGCATTGTGCCTTTTGTATTAAATTCGGATGCAATTTCTGTGTTTCATCGTCAATAAGAAGGTCCAAAGGATACAGTAAACCTGAAGTGAAGCGTCGGAAACTAAAACTGGACTCACAGCAGAGGTTCAAATCATAGAAAGTTAGAGTTTCAGTCCTCTTGTACTTAAGTCGGCATTGTGCCTTTTGTATTAAATTCGGATGCAATTTCTGTGTTTCATCGTCAATAAGAGGGTCCAAGGGATACAGTAAACCCGAAGTGAAGCATCGGAATCTAAAACTGAGCTCACAGGAGGTTTTCAAATCATAGAAAAAGTATCATTCCTCTTGTACTTAAGTCGGCATTGTGACTTTTGTATTAAATTCGGATGCAAATTCTGTGTTTCATCGTCAATAAGAAGGTCCGAGGGATACAGTAAACCTGAAGTTAAGCATCGGAATCTAAAACTGGACTTACAGGAGGGGTTCAAATCATAGAAAGTTAGAGTATCAGTCCTCTTGTACTTAAGTCGGCATTGTGCCTTTTTTATTAAATTCGGATGCAATTTCTGTGTTTCATCGACAATAAGAAGGTCCAAGGGATACAGTAAACCTGAAGTTAAGCATCGGAAACTAAAACTGGACTCACAGGAGGGGTTCAAATCATAGAAAGTTAGAGTATCAGTCCTCTTTTACTTAAGTCGGCGTTGTGACTTTTTTATTAAATTCGGATGCCATTACTGTGTTTCATCGTCAATAAGAAGGTCCAAGGGATACAGTAAACCTGATGTATGGCATCGGAAACTAAAACTGGACTCACAGGAGGGGTTCAAATCATAGAAAGTTAGAGTATCAGTCCTCTTGTACTTAAATTGGCATTGTGCCTTTTGTATTAAATTCGGATGCTATTTCTGTGTTTCATCGTCAATAAGAGGGTCCAAGGGATACAGTAAACCTGAAGTGAATCATGTGAATCTAAAACTGGACTCACTGGAGAGTTTCAAATCATAGAAAGTTAGAGTATCAGTCGCCTTGTACTTAAGTCGGCATTGTGCCTTTTGTATTAAATTCGGAAGCAATTTCTATGTTTCATCGTCAATGAGAAGGTCCAAGGGATACAGTAAAGTTGAAGTTCAGCATCGGAATCTATAACTGGACTCACAGGAGGGGTTCAAATCATAGAAAATTAGAGTATCAGACCTCTTGGACTTAAGTCGGCGTTGTGCTTTTTTTATTAAATTCGGATGCAATTTCTGTGTTTCATCGTCAATTAGAAGGTCCAAGGGATACAGTAAACCTGAAGTGATGCATCGGAAACTAAAACTGGACTCACAGCAGAGGTTCAAATCATAGAAAGTTGGAGTATCAGTCCTCTTGTACTTAAGTCGGCATTGTGCCTTTAATATTTAATTCGGATGCAATTTCTGTGTTTCATCGTCAATACGAAGGTCCAAGGGATACAGTAAACCTGAAGTGAAGCATTGGAAACTAAAAGTGGACTCACAGCTGAGGTTCAAATCATAGAAAGTTAGAGTTTCCGTCCTCTTGTACTTAAGTCGGCATTGTGCCTTTTGCATTAAATTCGGATGAAATTTCTGTGTTTCATCGTCAATAAGAAGGTCCAAGGGATACAGTAAACCTGAAGTGAAGCATCGGTAACTTAAACTGGACTCACAGCAGGGGTTCAAATCATAGAAAGTTAGAGTATCAGTCCTCTGGTACTTTAGTCGGCATTGTGCCTTTTGTATTGAATTCGGATGCAATTACTGTGTTTCATCGTCAATAAGAAGGTCCAAGGGATACAGTAAACCTGAAGTGAAGCATCGGAAACTAAAACTGGACTCACAGCAGAGATTCAAATCATACAAAGTAAGAGTTTCAGTCCTCTTGTACTTTAGTCGGCATTGTGCCTTTTGTATTAAATTCGGATGCAATTTCTGTGTTTCATCGTCAATAATAATGTCCATGGGATACAGTAAACCTGAAGTGAAGCATCGGAAACTAAAACTGGACTCACAGCAGAGGTTCAAATCATAGAAAGTTAGAGTTTCAGTCCACTTGTACTTAAGTCGGCATTGTGCCTTTTATATTAAATTCGGATGGAATTTCTGTGTTTCATCGTCAATAAGAAGGTCCCAGGGATACAGTAAACCTGAAGTTAAGCATCGGAAACTAAAACTGGACTCACAGCAGAGGTTCAAATCATAGAAAGTTAGAGTTTCAGTCCTCTTGTTTTTAAGTCGGCATTGTGCCTTTTGTATTAAATTCGGATGCAAATTCTGTGTTTCATCGTCAATAAGAAGGTCCAAGGGATACAGTACACCTGATTTATGGCATCGGAAACTAAAACTGGACTCACAGGAGGGGTTCAAATCATAGAAAGTTAGAGTGTCAGTCCGCTTGTACTTAAATCGGCATTGTGCCTTTTGTATTAAATTCTGATGCTATTTCTGTGTTTCATCGTCAATTAGAAGGTCCAAGGGATACAGTAAACCTCAAGTGATGCATCGGAAACTAAAACTGGACTCACAGCAGAGGTTCAAATCATAGAAAGTTAGAGTTTCAGTCCTCTTGTACTTAAGTCGGCATTGTGCCTTATGTATTAAATTCGGATGCAATTTCTGTGTTTCATCGTCAATAAGAAGGTCCAAGGGATACAGTAAACCTATAGTGAAGCATCGGAAACTAAAAGTGGACTCACAGCAGAGGTTCAAATCATAGAAGGTTATCGTTTCAGTCCTCTTGTACTTAAGTCGGCATTGTGCCTTTTGCATTAAATTCGGATGCAAATTTCTGTGTTTCATCGTCAATAAGAAGGTCCAAGGGATACAGTAAACCTGAAGTGAAGCATCGGAAACTAAAACTGGACTCACAGCAGAGGTTCAAATCATAGAAAGTTAGAGTTTCAGTCCTCTAGTACTTAAGTCGGCATTGTGCCTTTTGTATTAAATTCGGATGCAATTTCTATGTTTCATCGTCAATAAGAAGGTCCAAGGGATACAGTAAACCTGAAGTTAAGCATCGGAAACTAAAACTGGACTCACAGCAGAGGTTCAAATCATAAAAAGTTAGAGTTTCAGTCCTCTTGTACGTAAGTTTTCATTGTGCCTTTTGTATTAAATTCGGATGCAATTTCTGTGTTTCATCGTCAATAAGAAGGTCCAAGGGATACGGTAAACCTGAAGTGAAGCATCGGAAACTAAAACTGGACTCACAGCAGAGGTTCAAATCATAGAAATTTAGAGTTTCAGTCCTCTTGTACTTAAGTCGTCATTGTGCATTTTTTATTAAATTCGGATGCAATTTCTGTGCTTCATCGTCAATAAGAAGGTCCAAGGGATACAGTAAACCTGAAGTGAAGCATCGGAAACTAAAACTGGACTTACAGCAGAGGTTCAAATCATAGAAAGTTAGAGTTTCAGTCCTCATGTACGTAAGTCGGCATTGTGACTTTTGTATTAAATTCGGATGCAATATCTGTGTTTCATCGTCAATAAGAAGGTCCAAGGGATACAGTAAACCTGAAGTGATGCATCGGAAACTAAAACTGGACTCACAGCAGAGGTTCAAATCATAGAAAGTTGGAGTATCAGTCCTCTTGTACTTAAGTCGGCATTATGCCTTTTGTATTTAATTCGGATGCAATTTCTGTGTTTCTTCGTCAATAAGAAGGTCCAAGGGATACAGTAAACCTGAAGTGAAGCATCGGAAACTAAAAGTGGACTCACAGCAGAGGTTCAAATCATAGAAAGTTAGAGTTTCAGTCCTCTTGTACTTAAGTCGGCATTGTGCCTTTTGTATTAAATTCGGATGCAATTTCTGTGTTTCATCGTCAATAAGAAGGTCCAAGGGATACAGTAAACCTGAAGTGAAGCATCGGAAACGAAAAGTGGACTCACAGCAGAGGTTCAAATCATAGAAAGTTAGAGTATCAGTCCTCTTGTACTTAAGTCGGCATTTTGCCTTTTGTATTAAATTCGGATGCAATTTCTGTGTTTCATCGTCAATAAGAAGGTCCAAGGGATACAGTAAACCTAAAGTGAAGCATCGGAAACTAAAACTGAACTCACAGCAGAGGTCAAATCATAGGAAGTTAGAGTTTCAGTCCTCATGTATTTAAGTCGGCATTGTGCCATTTGTATTAAACTCGGATGCAATTTCTGTGTTTCATCGTCAATAAGATGGTCCAAGGGATACAGTAAACCTGAAGTTAAGCATCGGAATCTAAAACTGGACCCACAGGAAGGGTTCAAATCATAGAAAGTTAGAGTATCAGTCCTCTTGTACTTAAGTCGGCATTGTGCCTTTTTTATTGACTTCGGATGCAATTTCTGTGTTTCATCGTCAATAAGAAGGTCCAAGGGATACTGTAAACCTGAAGTGAAGCATCGGAAACTAAAACTGGACTCACAGCAGAGGTTCAAATCATAGAAAGTTAGAGTTTCAGTCCTCTTGTACTTTAGTCGGCATTGTGCCATTAATATTGAATTTGGATGCAATTTCTGTGTTTCATCGTCAATAAGAAGGTCCTAGGGTTACAGTAAACCTGAAGTGAAGCATCGGAAACTAAAACTGGACTCACAGCAGAGGTTCAAATCATAGAAAGTTAGAGTTTCGGTCCTCTTGTACTTAAGTCGGCATTGTGCCTTTTGTATTAAATTCGGATGCAATTTCTGTGTTTCATCGTCAATAAGAAGGTCCAAGGGATACAGTAAACCTGAAGTTAAGCATCGGAAACTAAAACTGGACTCACAGCAGCGGTTCAAATCATAGAAAGTTAGAGTTTCAGTCCCCTTGTACGTAAGTTGGCATTGTGCCTTTTGTATTAAATTCGGATGCAATTTCTGTGTTTCATCGTCAATAAGAAGGTCCAAGGGATACAGTAAACCTGAAGTGAAGCATCGGAAAATAAAACTCGACTCACAGCAGAGGTTCAAATCATAGAAAGTTAGAGCTTCAGTTCACTTGTACTTAAGTCATCATTGTGCATTTTTTATTAAATTCGGATGCAATTTCTGTGTTTCATCGTCAATAAGAAGGTCCAAGGGATACAGTAAACCTGAAGTGAAGCATCGGAAACTAAAACTGGACTCACAGCATAGGTTCAAATCATAGAAAGTTGGAGTATCAGTCCTCTTGTACTTAAGTCGGCATTGTGCCTTTTGTATTTAATTCGGATGCAATTTCTGTGTTTCATCGTCAATAAGAAGGTCCAAGGGATACAGTAATCCTGAAGTGAAGCATCGGAAACTAAAACTGGACCCACAGCAGAGGTTCAAATCATAGAAAGTTAGAGTTTCAGTCCTCTTGTACTTAAGTCAGCATTGTGCCTTTTGTATTAATTTCGGATGCAATTTCTGTGTTTCATCGTCAATAAGAAGGTCCAAGGGATACAGTAAACCTATAGTGAAGCATCGGAACCTAAAAGTGGACTCACAGCAGAGGTTCAAATCATAGAAGGTTATCGTTTCAGTCCTCTTGTACTTAAGTCGGCATTGTGCCTTTTGCATTAAATTCGGATGCAATTTCTGTGTTTCATCGTCAATAAGAAGGTCCAAGGGATACAGTAAACCTGAAGTGAAGCATCGGAAACTAAAACTGGACTCACAGCAGAGGTTCAAATCATAGAAAGTTAGAGTTTCAGTCCTCTAGTACTTAAGTCGGCATTGTGCCTTTTGTATTAAATTCGGATGCAATTTCTATGTTTCATCGTCAATAAGAAGGTCCAAGGGATACAGTAAACCTGAAGTTAAGCATCGGAAACTAAAACTGGACTCACAGCAGAGGTTCAAATCATAGAAAGTTAGAGTTTCAGTCCTCTTGTACGTAAGTTGGCATTGTGCCTTTTGTATTAAATTCGGATGCAATTTCTGTGTTTCATCGTCAATAAGAAGGTCCTAGGGTTACAGTAAACCTGAAGTGAAGCATCGGAAACTAAAACTGGACTCACAGCAGAGGTTCAAATCATAGAAAGTTAGAGTTTCGGTCCTCTTGTACTTAAGTCGGCATTGTGCCTTTTGTATTAAATTCGGATGCAATTTCTGTGTTTGATCGTCAATAAGAAGGTCCATGGGATACAGTAAACCTGAAGTTAAGCATCGGAAACTAAAACTGGACTCACAGCAGCGGTTCAAATCATAGAAAGTTAGAGTTTCAGTCCCCTTGTACGTAAGTTGGCATTGTGCCTTTTGTATTAAATTCGGATGCAATTTCTGTGTTTCATCGTCAATAAGAAGGTCCAAGGGATACAGTAAACCTGAAGTGAAGCATCGGAAACTAAAACTCGACTCACAGCAGAGGTTCAAATCATAGAAAGTTAGAGCTTCAGTTCACTTGTACTTAAGTCGTCATTGTGCATTTTTTATTAAATTCGGATGCAATTTCTGTGTTTCATCGTCAATAAGAAGGTCCAAGGGATACAGTAAACCTGAAGTGAAGCATCGGAAACTAAAACTGGACTCACAGCAAAGGTTCAAATCATAGAAAGTTGGAGTATCAGTCCTCTTGTACTTAAGTCGGCATTGTGCCTTTTGTATTTAATTCGGATGCAATTTCTGTGTTTCATCGTCAATAAGAAGGTCCAAGGGATACAGTAATCCTGAAGTGAAGCATCGGAAACTAAAACTGGACTCACAGCAGAGGTTCAAATCATAGAAAGTTAGAGTTTCAGTCCTCTTGTACTTAAGTCAGCATTGTGCCTTTTGTATTAATTTCGGATGCAATTTCTGTGTTTCATCGTCAATAAGAAGGTCCAAGGGATACAGTAAACCTATAGTGAAGCATCGGAACCTAAAAGTGGACTCACAGCAGAGGTTCAAATCATAGAAGGTTATCGTTTCAGTCCTCTTGTACTTAAGTCGGCATTGTGCCTTTTGCATTAAATTCGGATGCAATTTCTGTGTTTCATCGTCAATAAGAAGGTCCAAGGGATACAGTAAACCTGAGGTGAAGCATCGGAAACTAAAACTGGACTCACAGCAGAGGTTCAAATCATAGAAAGTTAGAGTTTCAGTCCTCTAGTACTTAAGTCGGCATTGTGCCTTTTGTATTAAATTCGGATGCAATTTCTATGTTTCATCGTCAATAAGAAGGTCCAAGGGATACAGTAAACCTGAAGTTAAGCATCGGAAACTAAAACTGGACTCACAGCAGAGGTTCAAATCATAGAAAGTTAGAGTTTCAGTCCTCTTGTACGTAAGTTGGCATTGTGCCTTTTGTATTAAATTCGGATGCAATTTCTGTGTTTCATCGTCAATAAGAAGGTCCTAGGGTTACAGTAAACCTGAAGTGAAGCATCGGAAACTAAAACTGGACTCACAGCAGAGGTTCAAATCATAGAAAGTTAGAGTTTCGGTCCTCTTGTACTTAAGTCGGCATTGTGCCTTTTGTATTAAATTCGGATGCAATTTCTGTGTTTCATCGTCAATAAGAAGGTCCAAGGGATGCAGTAAACCTGAAGTTAAGCATCGGAAACTAAAACTGGACTCACAGCAGCGGTTCAAATCATAGAAAGTTAGAGTTTCAGTCCCCTTGTACGTAAGTTGGCATTGTGCCTTTTGTATTAAATTCGGATGCAATTTCTGTGTTTCATCGTCAATAAGAAGGTCCAAGGGATACAGTAAACCTGAAGTGAAGCATCGGAAACTAAAACTCGACTCACAGCAGAGGTTCAAATCATAGAAAGTTAGAGCTTCAGTTCACTTGTACTTAAGTCGTCATTGTGCATTTTTTATTAAATTCGGATGCAATTTCTGTGTTTCATCGTCAATAAGAAGGTCCAAGGGATACAGTAAACCTGAAGTGAAGCATCGGAAACTAAAACTGGACTCACAGCAAAGGTTCAAATCATAGAAAGTTGGAGTATCAGTCCTCTTGTACTTAAGTCGGCATTGTGCCTTTTGTATTTAATTCGGAAGCAAATTCTGTGTTTCATCGTCAATAAGAATGTCCAAGGGATACAGTAATCCTGAAGTGAAGCATCGGAAACTAAAACTGGACTCACAGCAGATGTTCAAATCATAGAAAGTTAGAGTTTCAGTCCTCTTGTACTTAAGTCAGCATTGTGCCTTTTGTATTAAATTCGGATGCAATTTCTGTGTTTCATCGTCAATAAGAAGGTCCAAGGGATACAGTAAACCTGAAGTGAAGCATCGGAAAGTAAAACTGGAGTCACAGCAGAGGTTCAAATCATAGAAATTTAGAGTTTCAGTCCTCTTGTACTTAAGTCGTCATTGTGCATTTTTTATTAAATTCGGATGCAATTTCTGTGTTTCATCGTCAATAAGAAGGTCCAAGGGATACAGTAAACCTGAAGTGAAGCATCGGAAACTAAAACTGGACTTACAGCAGAGGTTCAAATCATAGAAAGTTAGAGTTTCAGTCCTCATGTACGTAAGTCGGCATTGTGACTTTTGTATTAAATTCGGATGCAATATCTGTGTTTCATCGTCAATAAGAAGGTCCAAGGGATACAGTAAACCTGAAGTGATGCATCGGAAACTAAAACTGGACTCACAGCAGAGGTTCAAATCATAGAAAGTTGGAGTATCAGTCCTCTTGTACTTAAGTCGGCATTGTGCCTTTTGTATTTAATTCGGATGCAATTTCTGTGTTTCTTCGTCAATAAGAAGGTCCAAGGGATACAGTAAAGCTGAAGTGAAGCATCGGAAACTAAAAGTGGACTCACAGCAGAGGTTCAAATCATAGAAAGTTAGAGTTTCAGTCCTCTTGTACTTAAGTCGGCATTGTGCCTTTTGTATTAAATTCGGATGCAATTTCTGTGTTTCATCGTCAACAAGAAGGTCCAAGGGATACAGTAAACCTGAAGTGTAGCATCGGAAACGAAAAGTGGACTCACAGCAGAGGTTCAATTCATAGAAAGTTAGAGTATCAGTCCTCTTGTACTTAAGTCGGCATTTTGCCTTTTGTATTAAATTCGGATGCAATTTCTGTGTTTCATCGTCAATTAGAAGGTCCAAGGGATACAGTAAACCTAAAGTGAAGCATCGGAAACTAAAACTGGACTCACAGCAGAGGTCCAAATCATAGGAAGTTAGAGTTTGAGTCCTCATGTATTTAAGTCGGCATTGTGCCATTTGTATTAAACTCGGATGCAATTTCTGTGTTTCATCGTCAATAAGATGGTCCAAGGGATACAGTAAACCTGAAGTTAAGCATCGGAATCTAAAACTGGACCCACAGGAAGGGTTCAAATCATAGAAAGTTAGAGTATCAGTCCTCTTGTACTTAAGTCGGCATTGTGCCTTTTTTATTGAATTCGGATGCAATTTCTGTGTTTCATCGTCAATAAGAGGGTCCAAATGATACTGTAAACCTGAAGTGAAGCATCGGAAACTAAAACTGGACTCACAGCAGAGGTTCAAATCATAGAAAGTTAGAGTTTCAGTCCTCTTGTACTTTAGTCGGCATTGTGCCATTTGTATTGAATTTGGATGCAATTTCTGTGTTTCATCGTCAATAAGAAGGTCCTAGGGTTACAGTAAACCTGACGTGAAGCATAGGAAACTAAAACTGGACTCACAGCAGAGGTTCAAATCATAGAAAGTTAGAGTTTCGGTCCTCTTGTACTTAAGTCGGCATTGTGCCTTTTGTATTAAATTCGGATGCAATTTCTGTGTTTCATCGTCAATAAGAAGGTCCAAGGGATACAGTAAACCTGAAGTTAAGCATCGGAAACTAAAACTGGACTCACAGCAGCGGTTCAAATCATAGAAAGTTAGAGTTTCAGTCCCCTTGTACGTAAGTTGGCATTGTGCCTTTTGTATTAAATTCCGATGCAATTTCTGTGTTTCATCGTCAATAAGAAGGTCCAAGGGATACAGTAAACCTGAAGTGAAGCATCGGAAACTAAAACTCGACTCACAGCAGAGGTTCAAATCATAGAAAGTTAGAGCTTCAGTTCACTTGTACTTAAGTCGTCATTGTGCATTTTTTATTAAATTCGGATGCAATTTCTGTGTTTCATCGTCAATAAGAAGGTCCAAGGGATACAGTAAACCTGAAGTGAAGCATCGGAAACTAAAACTGGACTCACAGCAAAGGTTCAAATCATAGAAAGTTGGAGTATCAGTCCTCTTGTACTTAAGTCGGCATTGTGCCTTTTGTATTTAATTCGGATGCAATTTCTGTGTTTCATCGTCAATAAGAAGGTCCAAGGGATACAGTAAACCTGAAGTGAAGCATCGGAAACTAAAAGTAGACTCACAGCAGAGGTTCAAATCATAGACAGTTAGAGTTTCAGTCCTCTTGTACTTAAATCGGCATTGTGCCTTTTGTATTAAATTCGGATGCAATTTCTGTGTTTCATCGTCAATAAGAAGGTCCAAGGGATACAGTAAACCTGAAGTGAAGCATCGGAAACTAAAAGTGGACTCACAGCAGAGGTTCAAATCATAGAAAGTTAGAGTATCAGTCCTCTTGTACCGGAGGCGGCATTGTGGCTTTTGTATTAAATTCGGATGCAATTTCTGTGTCTCATCGTCAATAAGAAGGTCCAAGGGATTCAGTAAACCTGAAGTGAAGCATCGGAAACTAAAAGTGGACTCACAGCAGAGGTTCAAATCATAGAAAGTTAGAGTATCAGTCCTCTAGTACTTTAGTCGGCATTGTGCCTTTTGTATTAAATTCGGATGCAATTTCTGTGTTTCATCGTCAATAAGAAAGTTCAAGGGATACAGTAAACCTGAAGTGACGCATCTGAAACTAAAACTGGACTCACAGCAGAGGTTCAAATCATAGGAAGTTAGAGTTTCAGTCCTCTTGTTCTTAAGTCGGCATTGTGCCATTTGTATTAACCTCGGATGCAATTTCTGTGTTCAATCGTCAATAAGAAGGTCCAAGGGATACAGTAATCCTGAAGTTAAGCATCGGAATCTAAAACTGGACCCACAGGAGGGGTTCAAATCATAGAAAGTCAGAGTATCAGTCCTCTTGTACATAAGTCGGCATTGTGCCTTTTGTATTAAATTCGGATGCAATTTCTGCGTTTCATCGTCAATAAGAAGATCCAAGGGATTCGGAAAACCTGAAGTTAAGCATCGGAATCTAAAACTGGACTCACAGGAGGGGTTCAAATCATAGAAAGTTAGAGTATCAGTCCTCTTGTACTTAAGTCGGCATTGTGCCTTTTTTATTAAATTCGGATGCAATTTCTGTGTTTCATCGTCAATAAGAACGTCCAAGGGATTCAGTAAACCTGATGTGTGGCATCGGAAACTAAAACTGGACTCACAGGAGGGGTTCAAATCATAGAAATTTAGAGTATCAGTCCTCTTGTACGTAAGTCGGCATTGTGCCTTTTGTATTAAATTCCGATGCAATTTCTGTGTTTCATCGTCAATAAGAAGGTCCAAGGGATACAGTTAACCTAAAGTTAAGCATCGGAATCCAAAACTGGACTCACAAGAGGGGTTCAAATCATAAAAAGTTAGAGTATCAGTCCTCTTGTACTTAAGTCGGCATTGTGCCTTTTGTATTAAATTCGGATGCAATTTCTGTGTTTCATCGTCCATACGAGGGTCCAAGGGATACAGTAAACCTGAAGTGAAGCATCAGAATCTAAAACTGGACTCACAGGAGAGGATCAAATCATAGAAAGTTAGTGTGTCAGTCGGCATGTACTGAAGTCGGCATTGTGCCTTTTGTTATAATTTTGGATGCAATATCTGTGTTTCATCGTCTTTAAGAAGGTCCAAGGGATACAGTAAAGTTGAAGTTAAGCATCGGAATCTATAACTGGCCTCACAGGAGGGGTTCAAATCATAGAAAATTAAAGTATCAGACCTCTTGTGCTTAAGTCGGCATTGTGCCTTTTTTATTAAATTCGGATGCTATTTCTGTGTTTCATCGTCAATTAGAGGGTCCAAGGGATACAGTAAACCTGGAGTGATGCATCGGAAACAAAAACTGGACTCACAGCAGAGGTTCAAATCATAGGAAGTTGGAGTATCAGTCCTCTTGTACTTAAGTTGGCATTGTGCCTTTTGTATTTAATTCGGTTGCAATTTCTGTGTTTCATCGTCAATAAGAAGGTCCCTGGGATACAGTAAACCTGAAGTGAAGCATCGGAAACTAAAAGGGGACTCACAGCAGAGGTTCAAATCATAGAAAGTTAGAGTTTCAGTCCTCTTGTACTTAAGTCGGCATTGTGCCTTTTGTATTAAATTCGGATGCAATGTCTGTGTTTCATCGTCAATAAGAAGGTCCAAGGGATACAGTAAACCTGAAGTGAAGCATCGGAAACTAAAAGTGGACTCACAGCAGAGGTTCAAATCACAGAAAGTTAGGGTTTCAGTCCTCTTGTACTTAAGCCGGCATTGCGCCTTTTGCATTAAATTCGGATGCAATTTCTGTGTTTCATCGTCGATAAGAAGGTCCAAGGGATACAGTAAACCTGAAGTGAAGCATCGGAAACTAAAACTGGGCTCACAGCAGAGGTTCAAATCATAAAAAGCTTGAGTATCAGTCCTCTAGTACTTTAGTCGGCATTGTACCTTTTGTATTAAATTCGGATGCAATTTCTGTGTTTTATCTTCCATAAGAAAGTTCAAGGGATACAGTAAACCTGAAGTGAAGCATCGGAAACTAAAACTGGACTCACAGCTAAGGTTCAAATCATAGGAAGTTAGAGTTTCAGTCCTCTTGTACTTAAGTCGGCATTGTGCCATTTGTATTAAATTCGGATGCAATTTCTGTGTTTCAACGTCAATATGAAGGTCCAAGGGATACACTAAACCTGAAGTTAAGCATCGGAATCTAAAACTGGACTCACAGGAGGGGTTAAAATCATAGAAAGTTAGAGTATCAGTCCCCTTGTACTTAAGTCGGCATTGTGCCTTTTCTATTGAATTCGGATGCAATTTCTGTGTTTCATCGTCAATAAGAAGGTCCAAGGGATACAGTTAACCTGAAGTGAAGCATCGGAAACTAAAACTGGACTCACAGCAGAGGTTCAAATCATAGAAAGTTTGAGTTTCAGTCCTCTTGTACTTTAGTCGGCATTGTGCCTTTTGTATTAAATTCGGATGCAATTTCTGTGTTTCATCGTCAATAAGAAGGTCCAAGGGGTACAGTAAACCTGAAGTGAAGCATCGGAAACTAAAACTGGACTCACAGCAGAGGTCAAATCATAGAAAGTTAGACTTCCAGTCCTCTTGTACTTAAGTCGGCATTGTGCCTTTTGTATTAAATTCGGATGCAATTTCTGTGTTTCATCGTCAATAAGAAGGTCCAAGGGATACAGTAAACCTGAAGTTAAGCATCGGAAACTAAAACTGAACTCACAGCAGAGGTTCAAATCATAGAAAGTTAGAGTTTCAGTCCTCTTGTACGTTAGTTGGCATTGTGCATTTTGTATTAAATTCGGATGCAATTTCTGTGTTTCATCGTCAATAAGAAGGTCCAAGGGATACAGTAAACCTGAAGTGAAGCATCGGAAACTAAAACTGGACTCACAGCAGAGGTTCAAATCATAGAAAGTTAGACTTCCAGTCCTCTTGTACTTAAGTCGGCATTGTGCCTTTTGTATTAAATTCGGATGCAATTTCTGTGTTTCATCGTCAACAAGTAGGTCCAAAGGAAACAGTAAACCTGAAGTGAAGCATCGGAAACTAAAACTGGACTCACAGCAGAGGTTGAAATCATAGAAAGTTAGAGTTTCAGTCCTCTTGTACTTAAGTCGGCATTGTGCCTTTTGTATTAAATTCGGATGCAATTTCTGTGTTTCATCGTCAATAAGAGGGTCCAAGGGATACAGTAAACCCGAAGTGAAGCATCGGAATCTAAAACTGGGCTCACAGGAGATTTTCAAATCATAGAAAGTTAGAGTATCATACCTCTTGTACTTAAGTCGGCACTGTGACTTTTGTACTAAATTCGGATGCAAATTCTGTGTTTCATCGTCAATAAGAAGGTCCGAGGGATACAGTAAACCTGAAGTTAATCATCGGAATCTAAAACTGGACTTACAGGAGGGGTTCAAATCATAGAAAGTTAGAGTATCAGTCCTCTTGTACTTAAGTCGGCATTGTGCCTTTTTTATTAAATTCGGATGCAATTTCTGTGTTTCATCGACAATAAGAAGGTCCAAGGGATACAGTAAACCTGAAGTTAAGCATCGGAAACTAAAACTGGACTCACAGGAGGGGTTCAAATCGTAGAAAGTTAGAGTATCAGTCCTCTTTTACTTAAGTCGGCATTGTGCCTTTTTTATTGAATTCGGATGCCATTTCTGTGTTTCATCGTCAATAAGAAGGTCCAAGGGAAACAGTAAACCTGATGTATGGCATCGGAAACTAAAACTGGACTCACAGGAGGGGTTCAAATCATAGAAAGTTAGAGTATCAGTCCTCTTGTACTTAAGTCGGCATTGTGCCTTTTGTATTAAATTCGGATGCTATTTCTGTGTTTCATCGTCAATAAGAGGGTCCAAGGGATACACTAAACCTGAAGTGAATCATGAGAATCTAAAACTGGACTCACAGGAGAGGTTCAAATCATAGAAAGTTAGAGTATCAGTCGCCTTGTACTTAAGTCGGCTTTGTGCCTTTTGTATTAAATTCGGATGCAATTTCTATGTTAGATCGTCAATGGGAAGGTCCAAGGGATACAGTAAAGTTGAAGTTCAGCATCGGTATCTATAACTGGACTCACAGGAGGGGTTCAAATCATAGAAAATTAGAGTATCAGACCTCTTGTACTTAAGTCGGCATTGTGCCTTTAATATTTAATTCGGATGCAATTTCTGTGTTTCATCGTCTATAAGAAGGTCCAAGGGATACAGTAAACCTGAAGTGAAGCATCGGAAACTAAAAGTGGACTCACAGCAGAGGTTCAAATCACAGAAAGTTAGGGTTTCAGTCCTCTTGTACTTAAGCCGGCATTGCGCCTTTTGCATTAAATTCGGATGCAATTTCTGTGTTTCATCGTCAATAAGATGGTCCAAGGGATACACTAAACCTGAAGTGAAGCATCGGAAACTAAAACTGGGCTCACAGCAGAGGTTCAAATCATAATAAGCTAGAGTATCAGTCCTCTAGTACTTTAGTCGGCATTGTACCTTTTGTATTAAATTCGGATGCAATTTCTGTGTTTTATCTTCCATAAGAAAGTTCAAGGGATACAGTAAACCTGAAGTGAAGCATCGGAAACTAAAACTGGACTCACAGCAGAGGTTCAAATCATAGGAAGTTAGAGTTTCAGTCCTCTTGTACTAAAATCGGCATTGTGCCATTTGTATTAAATTCGGATGCAATTTCTGTGTTTCATCGTCAATAAGAAGGTCCAAGGGATACACTAAACCTGAAGTTAAGCATCGGAATCTAAAACTGGACTCACACGAGGGGTTAAATTCATAGAAAGTTAGAGTATCAGTCCCCTTGTACTTAAGTCGGCATTGTGCCTTTTCTATTGAATTCGGATGCAATTTCTGTGTTTCATCGTCAATAAGAAGGTCCAAGGGATACAGTTAACCTGAAGTGAAGCATCGGAAACTAAAACTTGACTCACAGCAGAGGTTCAAATCATAGAAAGTTAGAGTTTCAGTCCTCTTGTACTTTAGTCGGCATTGTGCCTTTTGTATTAAATTCGGATGCAATTTCTGTGTTTCATCGTCAATAAGAAGGTCCAAGGGATACAGTAAACCTGATGTATGGCATCGGAAACTAAAACTGGACTCACAGGAGGGGTTCAAATCATAGAAAGTTAGAGTATGAGTCCTCTTGTACTGAAGTCGGCATTGTGCCTTTTTTATTAAATTCGGATGCAATATCTGTGTTTCATCGTCAATAAGAAGGTCCAAGGGATACAGTAATCCTGAAGTTAAGCATCGTAATCTAAAACTGGACTCACAGGAGGGGTTCAAATCATAGAAAGTTAGAGTATAGGTCCTCTTGTACTTAAGTCGGCATTGTGCCTTTTGTATTAAATTCGGATGCTATTTCTGTGTTTCATCGTCAATAGGAGGGTCCAAGGGATACAGTAAACCTGAAGTGAATCATGAGAATCTAAAACTGGACTCACAGGAGAGGTTCAAATCATAGAAAGTTAGAGTATCAGTCGCCTTGTACTTAAGTCGGCTTTGTGCCTTTTGTATTAAATTCGGATGCAATTTCTATGTTAGATCGTCAATGAGAAGGTCCAAGGGATACAGTAAAGTTGAAGTTCAGCATCGGTATCTATAACTGGACTCACAGGAGGGGTTCAAATCATAGAAAATTAGAGTATCAGACCTCTTGTACTTAAGTCGGCATTGTGCCTTTTTTATTCAATTCGGATGCAATTTCTGTGTTCCATCGTCAATTAGAACGTCCAAGGGATACAGTAAACCTGAAGTGATGCATCGGAAACTAAAACTGGACTCACAGCAGAGGTTCAAATCATAGAAAGTTGGAGTATCAGTCCTCTTGTACTTAAGTCAGCATTGTGCCTTTAATATTTAATTCGGATGCAATTTCTGTGTTTCATCGTCTATAAGAAGGTCCAAGGGATACAGTAAACCTGAAGTGAAGCATTGGAAACTAAAAGTGGACTCACAGCTGAGGATCAAATCATAGAAAGTTAGAGTTTCAGTCCTCTTGTACTTAAGTCGGCATTGTGCCTTTTGCATTAAATTCGGATGAAATTTCTGTGTTTCATCGTCAATAAGAAGGTCCAAGGGATACAGTAAACCTGAAGTGAAGCATCAGTAACTTAAACTGGACCCACAGCAGGGGTTCAAATCATAGAAAGTTTGAGTATCAGTAATCTAGTACTTTAGTCGGCATTGTGCCTTTTGTATTAAATTCGGATGCAATTTCTGTGTTTCATCGTCAATAAGAAGGTCCAAGGGATACAGTAAACCTGAAGTGAAGCATCGGAAACTAAAACTGGACTCACAGCAGAGGTTCAAATCATAGTAAGTTAGAGTTTCAGTCCTCTTGTACTTCAGTCGGCATTGTGCCTTTTGTATTAAATTCGGATGCAATTTCTGTGTTTCATCGTCAATAATAATGTCCAAGGGATACAGTAAACCTGAAGTGAAGCATCGGAAACTAAATCTGGACTCACAGAAGAGGTTCAAATCATAGAAAGTTAGAGTTTCAGTCCTCTTGTACTTAAGTCGGCATTGTGCCTTTTATATTAAATTCGGATGCAATTTCTGTGTTTCATCGTCAATAAGAAGGTCCCAGGGATACAGTAAACCTGAAGTTAAGCATCGGAAACTAAAACTGGACTCACAGCAGAGGTTCAAATCATAGAAAGTTAGAGTTTCAGTCCTCTTGTTTTTAAGTCGGCATTGTGCCTTTTGTATTAAATTCGGATGCAAATTCTGTGTTTCATCGTCAATAAGAAGGTCCAAGGGATACAGTAAACTTGAAGTTAAGCATCGGAATCCAAAACTGGACTCACAAGAGGGGTTCAAATCATAGAAAGATAGAGTATCAGTCCTCTTGTACTTAAGTCGGCATTGTGCCTTTTGTATTAAATTCGGATGCAATTTCTGTGTTTCATCGTCCATACGAGGGTCCAAGGGATACAGTAAACCTGAAGTGAAGCATCAGAATCTAAAACTGGACTCACAGGAGAGGTTCAAATCATAGAAAGTTAGTGTGTCAGTCGGCATGTACTGAAGTCGGCATTGTGCCTTTTGTATTAATTTTAGATGCAATTTCTGTGTTTCATCGTCAATAAGAAGGTCGAAGGGATACAGTAAAGTTGAAGTTAAGCATCGGAATCTATAACTGGCCTCACAGGAGGGGTTCAAATCATAGAAAATTAGAGTATCAGACCTCTTGTACTTAAGTCGGCATTGTGCCTTTTTTATTAAATTCGGATGCTATTTCTGTGTTTCATCGTCAATTAGAAGGTCCAAGGGATACAGTAAACCTGGAGTGATGCTTCGGAAACTAAAACTGGACTCACAGCAGAGGTTCAAATCATAGGAAGTTGGAGTATCAGTCCTCTTGTACTTAAGTTGGCATTGTGCCTTTTGTATTTAATTCGGTTGCAATTTCTGTGTTTCATCGTCAATAAGAAGGTCCAAGGGATACAGTAAACCTGAAGTGAAGCATCGGAAACTAAAAGGGGACTCACAGCAGAGGTTCAAATCATAGAAAGTTAGAGTTTCAGTCCTCTTGTACTTAAGTCGGCATTGTGCCTTTTGTATTAAATTCGGATGCGATTTCTGTGTTTAATCGTCAATAAGAAGGTCCAAGGGACACAGTAAACCTGAAGTGAAGCATCGGAAACTAAAACTGGACTCACAGCAGAGGTTCAAATCATAGAAAGTTAGAGCTTCAGTCCTCTTGTACTTAAGTCGGAATTGTGCCTTTTATATTAAATTCGGATGCAATTTCCGTGTTTCATCGTCAATAAGAAGGTCCCAGGGATACAGTAAACCTGAAGTTAAGCATCGGAAACTAAAACTGGACTCACAGCAGCGGTTCAAATCATAGAAAGTTAGAGTTTCAGTCCTCTTGTTTTTAAGTCGGCATTGTGCCTTTTGTATTAAATTCGGATGCAAATTCTGTGTTTCATCGTCAAAAAGAAGGTCCAAGGGATACAGTAAACTTGAAGTTAAGCATCGGAATCTAAAACTGGACTCACAGGAGGGGTTCAAATCGTAGAAAGTTAGAGTATCAGTCCTCTTGTACTTAAGTCGGCATTGTGCCTTTTTTATTAAATTCGGATGCAATTTCTGTGTTTCATCGTCAATAAGAAGGTCCAAGGGATACAGTAAACCTGAAGTGAAGCATCAGTAACTTAAACTGGACCCACAGCAGGGGTTCAAATCATAGAAAGTTAGAGTATCAGTCCTCTAGTACTTTAGTCGGCATTGTGCCTTTTGTAATAAATTCGGATGCAATTTCTGTGTTTCATCGTCAATAAGAAGGTCCAAGGGATACAGTAAACCTGAAGTGAAGCATCGGAAACTAAAACTGGACTCACAGCAGAGGTTCAAATCATAGTAAGTTAGAGTTTCAGTCCTCTTGTACTTCAGTCGGCATTGTGCCTTTTGTATTAAATTCGGATGCAATTTCTGTGTTTCATCGTCAATAATAATGTCCAAGGGATACAGTAAACCTGAAGTGAAGCATCGGAAACTAAATCTGGACTCACAGAAGAGGTTCAAATCATAGAAAGTTAGAGTTTCAGTCCTCTTGTACTTAAGTCGGCATTGTGCCTTTTATATTAAATTCGGATGCAATTTCTGTGTTTCATCGTCAATAAGAAGGTCCCAGGGATACAGTAACCCTGAAGTTAAGCATCGGAAACTAAAACTGGACTCACAGCAGAGGTTCAAATCATAGAAAGTTAGAGTTTCAGTCCTCTTGTTTTTAAGTCGGCATTGTGCCTTTTGTATTAAATTCGGATGCAAATTCTGTGTTTCATCGTCAATAAGAAGGTCCAAGGGATACAGTAAACTTGAAGTTAAGCATCGGAATCCAAAACTGGACTCACAAGAGGGGTTCAAATCATAGAAAGATAGAGTATCAGTCCTCTTGTACTTAAGTCGGCATTGTGCCTTTTTTATTCAATTCGGATGCAATTTCTGTGTTCCATCGTCAATTAGAAGGTCCAAGGGATACAGTAAACCTGAAGTGATGCATCGGAAACTAAAACTGGACTCACAGCAGAGGTTCAAATCATAGAAAGTTGGAGTATCAGTCCTCTTGTACTTAAGTCGGCATTGTGCCTTTAATATTTAATTCGGATGCAATTTCTGTGTTTCATCGTCTATAAGAAGGTCCAAGGGATACAGTAAACCTGAAGTGAAGCATCGGAAACTAAAAGTGGACTCACAGCAGAGGTTCAAATCACAGAAAGTTAGGGTTTCAGTCCTCTTGTACTTAAGCCGGCATTGCGCCTTTTGCATTAAATTCGGATGCAATTTCTGTGTTTCATCGTCAATAAGAAGGTCCAAGGGATACACTAAACCTGAAGTGAAGCATCGGAAACTAAAACTGGGCTCACAGCAGAGGTTCAAATCATAATAAGCTAGAGTATCAGTCCTCTAGTACTTTAGTCGGCATTGTACCTTTTGTATTAAATTCGGATGCAATTTCTGTGTTTTATCTTCCATAAGAAAGTTCAAGGGATACAGTAAACCTGAAGTGAAGCATCGGAAACTAAAACTGGACTCACAGCTAAGGTTCAAATCATAGGAAGTTAGAGTTTCAGTCCTCTTGTACTTAAATCGGCATTGTGCCATTTGTATTAAATTCGGATGCAATTTCTGTGTTTCATCGTCAATAAGAAGGTCCAAGGGATACACTAAACCTGAAGTTAAGCATCGGAATCTAAAACTGGACTCACAGGAGGGGTTAAATTCATAGAAAGTTAGAGTATCAGTCCCCTTGTACTTAAGTCGGCATTGTGCCTTTTCTATTGAATTCGGATGCAATTTCTGTGTTTCATCGTCAATAAGAAGGTCCAAGGGATACAGTTAACCTGAAGTGAAGCATCGGAAACTAAAACTTGACTCACAGCAGAGGTTCAAATCATAGAAAGTTAGAGTTTCAGTCCTCTTGTACTTTAGTCGGCATTGTGCCTTTTGTATTAAATTCGGATGCAATTTCTGTGTTTCATCGTCAATAAGAAGGTCCAAGGGATACAGTAAACCTGATGTATGGCATCGGAAACTAAAACTGGACTCACAGGAGGGGTTCAAATCATAGAAAGTTAGAGTATCAGTCCTCTTGTACTGAAGTCGGCATTGTGCCTTTTTTATTAAATTCGGATGCAATATCTGTGTTTCATCGTCAATAAGAAGGTCCAAGGGATACAGTAAACCTGAAGTTAAGCATCGTAATCTAAAACTGGACTCACAGGAGGGGTTCAAATCATAGAAAGTTAGAGTATAGGTCCTCTTGTACTTAAGTCGGCATTGTGCCTTTTGTATTAAATTCGGATGCTATTTCTGTGTTTCATCGTCAATAAGAGGGTCCAAGGGATACAGTAAACCTGAAGTGAATCATGAGAATCTAAAACTGGACTCACAGGAGAGGTTCAAATCATAGAAAGTTAGAGTATCAGTCGCCTTGTACTTAAGTCGGCTTTGTGCCTTTTGTATTAAATTCGGATGCAATTTCTATGTTAGATCGTCAATGAGAAGGTCCAAGGGATACAGTAAAGTTGAAGTTCAGCATCGGTATCTATAACTGGACTCACAGGAGGGGTTCAAATCATAGAAAATTAGAGTATCAGACCTCTTGTACTTAAGTCGGCATTGTGCCTTTTTTATTCAATTCGGATGCAATTTCTGTGTTCCATCGTCAATTAGAACGTCCAAGGGATACAGTAAACCTGAAGTGATGCATCGGAAACTAAAACTGGACTCACAGCAGAGGTTCAAATCATAGAAAGTTGGAGTATCAGTCCTCTTGTACTTAAGTCAGCATTGTGCCTTTAATATTTAATTCGGATGCAATTTCTGTGTTTCATCGTCTATAAGAAGGTCCAAGGGATACAGTAAACCTGAAGTGAAGCATTGGAAACTAAAAGTGGACTCACAGCTGAGGTTCAAATCATAGAAAGTTAGAGTTTCAGTCCTCTTGTACTTAAGTCGGCATTGTGCCTTTTGCATTAAATTCGGATGAAATTTCTGTGTTTCATCGTCAATAAGAAGGTCCAAGGGATACAGTAAACCTGAAGTGAAGCATCAGTAACTTAAACTGGACCCACAGCAGGGGTTCAAATCATAGAAAGTTTGAGTATCAGTAATCTAGTACTTTAGTCGGCATTGTGCCTTTTGTATTAAATTCGGATGCAATTTCTGTGTTTCATCGTCAATAAGAAGGTCCAAGGGATACAGTAAACCTGAAGTGAAGCATCGGAAACTAAAACTGGACTCACAGCAGAGGTTCAAATCATAGTAAGTTAGAGTTTCAGTCCTCTTGTACTTCAGTCGGCATTGTGCCTTTTGTATTAAATTCGGATGCAATTTCTGTGTTTCATCGTCAATAATAATGTCCAAGGGATACAGTAACCTGAAGTGAAGCATCATAAAACTAAATCTGGACTCACAGAAGAGGTTCAAATCATAGAAAGTTAGAGTTTCAGTCCTCTTGTACTTAAGTCGGCATTGTGCCTTTTATATTAAATTCGGATGCAATTTCTGTGTTTCATCGTCAATAAGAAGGTCCCAGGGATACAGTAAACCTGAAGTTAAGCATCGGAAACTAAAACTGGACTCACAGCAGAGGTTCAAATCATAGAAAAGTTAGAGTTTCAGTCCTCTTGTTTTTAAGTCGGCATTGTGCCTTTTGTATTAAATTCGGATGCAAATTCTGTGTTTCATCGTCAATAAGAAGGTCCAAGGGATACAGTAAACTTGAAGTTAAGCATCGGAATCCAAAACTGGACTCACAAGAGGGGTTCAAATCATAGAAAGATAGAGTATCAGTCCTCTTGTACTTAAGTCGGCATTGTGCCTTTTGTATTAAATTCGGATGCAATTTCTGTGTTTCATCGTCCATACGAGGGTCCAAGGGATACAGTAAACCTGAAGTGAAGCATCAGAATCTAAACTGGACTCACAGGAGAGCTTCAAATCATAGAAAGTTAGTGTGTCAGTCGGCATGTACTGAAGTCGGCATTGTGCCTTTTGTATTAATTTTAGATGCAATTTCTGTGTTTCATCGTCAATAAGAAGGTCCAAGGGATACAGTAAAGTTGAAGTTAAGCATCGGAATCTATAACTGGCCTCACAGGAGGGGTTCAAATCATAGAAAATTAGAGTATCAGACCTCTTGTACTTAAGTCGGCATTGTGCCTTTTTTATTAAATTCGGATGCTATTTCTGTGTTTCATCGTCAATTAGAAGGTCCAAGGGATACAGTAAACCTGGAGTGATGCTTCGGAAACTAAAACTGGACTCACAGCAGAGGTTCAAATCATAGGAAGTTGGAGTATCAGTCCTCTTGTACTTAAGTTGGCATTGTGCCTTTTGTATTTAATTCGGTTGCAATTTCTGTGTTTCATCGTCAATAAGAAGGTCCAAGGGATACAGTAAACCTGAAGTGAAGCATCGGAAACTAAAAGGGGACTCACAGCAGAGGTTCAAATCATAGAAAGTTAGAGTTTCAGTCCTCTTGTACTTAAGTCGGCATTGTGCCTTTTGTATTAATTCGATGCGATTTCTGTGTTTCATCGTCAATAAGAAGGTCCAAGGGATACAGTAAACCTGAAGTGAAGCATCGGAAACTAAAACTGGACTCACAGCAGAGGTTCAAATCATAGAAAGTTAGAGCTTCAGTCCTCTTGTACTTAAGTCGGAATTGTGCCTTTTATATTAAATTCGGATGCAATTTCCGTGTTTCATCGTCAATAAGAAGGTCCCAGGGATACAGTAAACCTGAAGTTAAGCATCGGAAACTAAAACTGGACTCACAGCAGCGGTTCAAATCATAGAAAGTTAGAGTTTCAGTCCTCTTGTTTTTAAGTCGGCATTGTGCCTTTTGTATTAAATTCGGATGCAAATTCTGTGTTTCATCGTCAAAATGAAGGTCCAAGGGATACAGTAAACTTGAAGTTAAGCATCGGAATCTAAAACTGGACTCACAGGAGGGGTTCAAATCATAGAAAGTTAGAGTATCAGTCCTCTTGTACTTAAGTCGGCATTGTGCCTTTTTTATTAAATTCGGATGCAATTTCTGTGTTTCATCGTCAATAAGAAGGTCCAAGGGATACAGTAAACCTGAAGTGAAGCATCAGTAACTTAAACTGGACCCACAGCAGGGGTTCAAATCATAGAAAGTTAGAGTATCAGTCCTCTAGTACTTTAGTCGGCATTGTGCCTTTTGTATTAAATTCGGATGCAATTTCTGTGTTTCATCGTCAATAAGAAGGTCCAAGGGATACAGTAAACCTGAAGTGAAGCATCGGAAACTAAAACTGGACTCACAGCAGAGGTTCAAATCATAGTAAGTTAGAGATTCAGTCCTCTTGTACTTCAGTCGGCATTGTGCCTTTTGTATTAAATTCGGATGCAATTTCTGTGTTTCATCGTCAATAATAATGTCCAAGGGATACAGTAAACCTGAAGTGAAGCATCGGAAACTAAATCTGGACTCACAGAAGAGGTTCAAATCATAGAAAGTTAGAGTTTCAGTCCTCTTGTACTTAAGTCGGCATTGTGCCTTTTATATTAAATTCGGATGCAATTTCTGTGTTTCATCGTCAATAAGAAGGTCCTAGGGATACAGTAAACCTGAAGTTAAGCATCGGAAACTAAAACTGGACTCACAGCAGAGGTTCAAATCATAGAAAGTTAGAGTTTCAGTCCTCTTGTTTTTAAGTCGGCATTGTGCCTTTTGTATTAAATTCGGATGCAAATTCTGTGTTTCATCGTCAATAAGAAGGTCCAAGGGATACAGTAAACTTGAAGTTAAGCATCGGAATGTAAAACTGGACTCACAAGAGGGGTTCAAATCATAGAAAGATAGAGTATCAGTCCTCTTGTACTTAAGTCGGCATTGTGCCTTTTGTATTAAATTCGGATGCAATTTCTGTGTTTCATCGTCCATACGAGGGTCCAAGGGATACAGTAAACCTGAAAGTGAAGCATCAGAATCTAAAACTGGACTCACAGGAGAGGTTCAAATCATAGAAAGTTAGTGTGTCAGTCGGCATGTACTGAAGTCGGCATTGTGCCTTTTGTATTAATTTTAGATGCAATTTCTGTGTTTCATCGTCAATAAGAAGGTCCAAGGGATACAGTAAAGTTGAAGTTAAGCTTCGGAATCTATAACTGGCCTCACAGGAGGGGTTCAAAATCATAGAAAATTAGAGTATCAGACCTCTTGTACTTAAGTCGGCATTGTGCCTTTTTTATTAAATTCGGATGCTATTTCTGTGTTTCATCGTCAATTAGAAGGTCCAAGGGATACAGTAAACCTGGAGTGATGCATCGGGAACTAAAACTGGACTCACAGCAGAGGTTCAAATCATAGGAAGTTGGAGTATCAGTCCTCTTGTACTTAAGTTGGCATTGTGCCTTTTGTATTTAATTCGGTTGCAATTTCTGTGTTTCATCGTCAATAAGAAGGTCCAAGGGATACAGTAAACCTGAAGTGAAGCATCGGAAACTAAAAGGGGACTCACAGCAGAGGTTCAAATCATAGAAAGTTAGAGTTTCAGTCCTCTTGTACTTAAGTCGGCATTGTGCCTTTTGTATTAAATTCGGATGCGATTTCTGTGTTTCATCGTCAATAAGAAGGTCCAAGGGATACAGTAAACCTGAAGTGAAGCATCGGAAACTAAAACTGGACTCACAGCAGAGGTTCAAATCATAGAAAGTTAGAGCTTCAGTCCTCTTGTACTTAAGTCGGAATTGTGCCTTTTATATTAAATTCGGATGCAATTTCCGTGTTTCATCGTCAATAAGAAGGTCCCAGGGATACAGTAAACCTGAAGTTAAGCATCGGAAACTAAAACTGGACTCACAGCAGCGGTTCAAATCATAGAAAGTTAGAGTTTCAGCCCTCTTGTTTTTAAGTCGGCATTGTGCCTTTTGTATTAAATTCGGATGCAAATTCTGTGTTTCATCGTCAAAAAGAAGGTCCAAGGGATACAGTAAACTTGAAGTTAAGCATCGGAATCTAAAACTGGACTCACAGGAGGGGTTCAAATCATAGAAAGTTAGAGTATCAGTCCTCTTGTACTTAAGTCGGCATTGTGCCTTTTTTATTAAATTCGGATGCAATTTCTGTGTTTCATCGTCAATAAGAAGGTCCAAGGGATACAGTAAACCTGAAGTGAAGCATCAGTAACTTAAACTGGACCCACAGCAGGGGTTCAAATCATAGAAAGTTAGAGTATCAGTCCTCTAGTACTTTAGTCGGCATTGTGCCTTTTGTATTAAATTCGGATGCAATTTCTGTGTTTCATCGTCAATAAGAAGGTCCAAGGGATACAGTAAACCTGAAGTGAAGCATCGGAAACTAAAACTGGACTCACAGCAGAGGTTCAAATCATAGTAAGTTAGAGATTCAGTCCTCTTGTACTTCAGTCGGCATTGTGCCTTTTGTATTAAATTCGGATGCAATTTCTGTGTTTCATCGTCAATAATAATGTCCAAGGGATACAGTAAACCTGAAGTGAAGCATCGGAAACTAAATCTGGACTCACAGAAGAGGTTCAAATCATAGAAAGTTAGAGTTTCAGTCCTCTTGTACTTAAGTCGGCATTGTGCCTTTTATATTAAATTCGGATGCAATTTCTGTGTTTCATCGTCAATAAGAAGGTCCCAGGGATACAGTAAACCTGAAGTTAAGCATCGGAAACTAAAACTGGACTCACAGCAGAGGTTCAAATCATAGAAAGTTAGAGTTTCAGTCCTCTTGTTTTTAAGTCGGCATTGTGCCTTTTGTATTAAATTCGGATGCAAATTCTGTGTTTCATCGTCAATAAGAAGGTCCAAGGGATACAGTAAACTTGAAGTTAAGCATCGGAATCCAAAACTGGACTCACAAGAGGGGTTCAAATCATAGAAAGATAGAGTATCAGTCCTCTTGTACTTAAGTCGGCATTGTGCCTTTTGTATTAAATTCGGATGCAATTTCTGTGTTTCATCGTCCATACGAGGGTCCAAGGGATACAGTAAACCTGAAGTGAAGCATCAGAATCTAAAACTGGACTCACAGGAGAGGTTCAAATCATAGAAAGTTAGTGTGTCAGTCGGCATGTACTGAAGTCGGCATTGTGCCTTTTGTATTAATTTTAGATGCAATTTCTGTGTTTCATCGTCAATAAGAAGGTCCAAGGGATACAGTAAAGTTGAAGTTAAGCTTCGGAATCTATAACTGGCCTCACAGGAGGGGTTCAAATCATAGAAAATTAGAGTATCAGACCTCTTGTACTTAAGTCGGCATTGTGCCTTTTTTATTAAATTAGGATGCTATTTCTGTGTTTCATCGTCAATTAGAAGGTCCAAGGGATACAGTAAACCTGGAGTGATGCATCGGGAACTAAAACTGGACTCACAGCAGAGGTTCAAATCATAGGAAGTTGGAGTATCAGTCCTCTTGTACTTAAGTTGGCATTGTGCCTTTTGTATTTAATTCGGTTGCAATTTCTGTGTTTCATCGTCAATAAGAAGGTCCAAGGGATACAGTAAACCTGAAGTGAAGCATCGGAAACTAAAAGGGGACTCACAGCAGAGGTTCAAATCATAGAAAGTTAGAGTTTCAGTCCTCTTGTACTTAAGTCGGCATTGTGCCTTTTGTATTAAATTCGGATGCGATTTCTGTGTTTCATCGTCAATAAGAAGGTCCAAGGGATACAGTAAACCTGAAGTGAAGCATCGGAAACTAAAACTGGACTCACAGCAGAGGTTCAAATCATAGAAAGTTAGAGCTTCAGTCCTCTTGTACTTAAGTCGGAATTGTGCCTTTTATATTAAATTCGGATGCAATTTCCGTGTTTCATCGTCAATAAGAAGGTCCCAGGGATACAGTAAACCTGAAGTTAAGCATCGGAAACTAAAACTGGACTCACAGCAGCGGTTCAAATCATAGAAAGTTAGAGTTTCAGTCCTCTTGTTTTTAAGTCGGCATTGTGCCTTTTGTATTAAATTCGGATGCAAATTCTGTGTTTCATCGTCAAAAAGAAGGTCCAAGGGATACAGTAAACTTGAAGTTAAGCATCGGAATCTAAAACTGGACTCACAGGAGGGGTTCAAATCATAGAAAGTTAGAGTATCAGTCCTCTTGTACTTAAGTCGGCATTGTGCCTTTTTTATTAAATTCGGATGCAATTTCTGTGTTTCATCGTCAATAAGAAGGTCCAAGGGATACAGTAAACCTGAAGTTAAGCATCGGACACTAAAACTGGACTCACAGGAGGGGTTCAAATCATAGAAAGTTAGAGTATCAGTCCTCTTTTACTTAAGTCGGCATTGTGCCTTTTTTATTAAATTCGGATGCCGTTTCTGTGTTTCATCGTCAATAAGAAGGTCCAAGGGATACAGTAAACCTGATGTATGGCATCGGAAACTAAAACTGGACTCACAGGAGGGGTTCAAATCATAGAAAGTTAGAGTATCAGTCCGCTTGTACTTAAATCGGCATTGTGCCTTTTGTATTAAACTCGGATGCAATTTCTGTGTTTCATCGTCAATAAGAAGGTCCAAGGGATACAGTAAACCTGAAGTGAAGCATCGGAAACTATAACTGGACGTACAGCAGAGGTTCAAATCATAGAAAGTTAGAGTACCAGTTCTCTAGTACTTTTGTCGGCATTGTGCCTTTTGTATTAAATCCTTATGCAATTTCTGTGTTTCATCGTCAATAAGAAGGTCCAAGGGATACAGTAAACCTGAAGTGAAGCATCAGAATCTAAAACTGGACTCACAGGACAGGTTCAAATCATAGAAAGTTAGTGTATCAGTCGCCTTGTACATAAGTCGGCATTGTGCCTTTTGTATTAATTTCGGATGCAATTTCCGTGTTTCATCGTCAATAAGAAGGTCCAAGGGATACAGTAAAGTTGAAGTTAAGCATCGGAATCAATAACTGGACTCACAGGAGGGGTTCAAATCATAGAAAATTAGAGTATCAGACATCTTGTACTTAAGTCGGCATTGTGCGTTTTTTATTAAATTCTGATGCTATTTCTGTGTTTCATCGTCAATTAGAAGGTCAAAGGGATACAGTAAACCTCAAGTGATGCATCGGAAACTAAAACTGGACTCACAGCAGAGGTTCAAATCATAGAAAGTTGGAGTATCAGTCCCCTTGTACTTAAGTCGGCATTGTGCCTTTTGTATTTATTTCGGATGCAATTTCTGTGTTTCATCGTCAATAAGAAGGTCCAAGGGATACAGTAAACCTGAAGTGAAGCATCGGAAACTAAAACTGGACTCACAGCAGAGGTTCAAATCGTAGAAAGTTAGAGTTTCAGTCCTCTTGTACTTAAGTCGGCATTGTGCCCTTTGTATTGAATTCGGATGCAATTTCTGTGTTTCATCGTCAATAAGAAGGTCCAAGGGATACAGTAAACCTGAAGTGAAGCATCGGAAACTAAAACTGGACTTACAGCAGAGGTTCAAATCAAAGAAAGTTAGAGTTTCAGTCCTCATGTACGTAAGTCGGCATTGTGACTTTTGTATTAAATTCGGATGCAATTTCTGTGTTTCATCGTCAATAAGAAGGTCCAAGGGATACACTAAACCTGAAGTGAAGCAACGGAAACTAAAACTAAACTCACAGCAGAGGTTCAAATCATAGAAAGTTAGAGTTTCAGTCCTGTTGTACTTAAGTCGGCATTGTGCCTTTTGTATTAAATTCGGATGCAGTTTCTGTGTTTCATCGTCAATAAGAGGGTCCAAGGGATACAGTAAACACGAAGTGTGCATCGGAATCTAAAACTGGACTCACAGGAGAGGTTCAAATCATAGAAAGTTAGAGTATCATTCCTCTTGTACTTAAGTCGGCATTGTGCCTTTTTTATTAAATTCGGATGCAAATTCTGTGTTTCATCGTCAATTAGAAGGTCCAAGGGATACAGTAAACCTGAAGTGAAGCATCGGAAACGAAAAGTGGACTCACAGCAGAGGTTCAAATCGTAGAAAGTTTGAGTATCAGTCCTCTTGTACTTAAGTCGGCAGTGTGCCTTTTGTATTAAATTCGGATGCAATTTCTGTGTTTCATCGTCAATAAGAAGGTCCAAGGGACACAGTAAACCTGAAGTGAAGCATCGGAAACTAGAACTGGACTCACAGCAGAGGTCCAAATCATAGGAAGTTAGAGTTTCAGTCCTCTTGTACTTAAGTCGGCATTGTGCCTTTTATATTAAATTCGGATGCAATTTCTGTGTTTCATCGTCAATAAGAAGGTCCCAGGGATACAGTAAACCTGAAGTTAAGCATCGGAAACTAAAACTGGACTCACAGCAGAGGTTCAAATCATAGAAAATTAGAGATTCAGTCCTCTTGTTTTTAAGTCGGCATTGCGCCTTTTGTATTACATTCGGATGCAAATTCTGTGTTTCATCGTCAATAAGAAGGTCCAAGGGATACAGTAAACTTGAAGTTAAGCATCGGAATCTAAAACTGGACTCACAGGAGGGGATCAAATCATAGAAAGTTAGAGTATCAGTCCTCTTGTACTTAAGTTGGCATTGTGCCTTTTTTATTAAATTCGGATGCAATTTCTGTGTTTCATCGTCAATAAGAAGGTCCAAGGGATACAGTAAACCTGAAGTTAAGCATCGGAAACTAAAACTGGACTCACAGGAGGGGTTCAAATCATAGAAAGTTAGAGTAACAGTCCTCTTTTCCTTAAGTCGGCATTGTGCCTTTTTTATTAAATTCGGATGCCGTTTCTGTGTTTCATCGTCAACAAGAAGGTCCAAGGGATACAGTAAACCTGATGTATGGCATCGGAAACTAAAACTGGACTAACAGGAGGAGTTCAAATCATAGAATGTTAGAGTATCAGTTCTCTAGTACTTTTGTCGGCATTGTGCCTTTTGTATTAAATCCGGATGCAATTTCTGTGTTTCATCGTCAATAAGAAGGTCCAAGGGATACAGTAAACCTGAAGTGAAGCATCGGGAACTAAAACTGGACTTACAGCAGAGGTTCAAATCATAGAAAGTTAAAGTTTCAGTCCTCATGTACGTAAGTCGGCATTGTGACTTTTGTATTAAATTCGGATGCAATTTCTGTGTTTCATCGTCAATAAGAAGGACCAAGGGATACACTAAACCTGAAGTGAAGCAACGGAAACTAAAACTAAACTCACAGCAGAGGTACAAATCATAGAAAGTTAGAGTTTCAGTCCTCTTGTACTTAAGTCGGCATTGTGCCTTTTGTATTAAATTCGGATGCAGTTTCTGTGTTTCATCGTCAATAAGAGGGTCCAAGGGATACAGTAAACACGAAGTGAAGCATTGGAATCTAAAACAGGACTCACAGGAGAGGTTCAAATCATAGAAAGTTAGAGTATCATTCCTCTTGTACTTAAGTCGGCATTGTGCATTTTTTTTATTAAATTCGGATGCAAATTCTGTGTTTCATCGTCAATTAGAAGGTCCAAGGGATACAGTAAACCTGAAATGATGCATCGGAAACTAAAACTGGACTCACAGCAGAGGTTCAAATCACAGAAAGTTGGAGTATCAGTCCTCTTGTACTTAAGTCGGCATTGTGCCTTTTGTATTTAATTCGGATGCAATTTCTGTGTTTCTTCGTCAATAAGAAGGTCCAAGGGATACAGTAAGCCTGAAGTTAAGCATCGGAAAATAAAAGTGGACTCACAGCAGAGGTTCAAATCATAGAAAGTTAGAGTTTCAGTCCTCTTGTACTTAAGTCGGCATTGTGCCTTTTGTATTAAATTCGGATGCAATTTCTGAGTTTCATCGTCAATAAGAAGGTCCAAGGGATACACTAAACCTGAAGTGAAGCATCGGAAACGAAAAGTGGACTCACAGCAGAGGTTCAAATCATAGAAAGTTAGAGTACCAGTCCTCTTGTACTTAAGTCGGCATTGTGCTTTTTGTATTAAATTCGGATGCAATTTCTGTGTTTCTTCGTCAATAAGAAGGTCCAAGGGATACAGTAAACCTGAAGTGAAGCATCGGAAACTAAAACTGGACTCACAGCAGAGGTCCAAATCATAGGAAGTTAGAGTTTCAGTCCTCTTGTACTTAAGTCGGCATTGTGCCTTTTATATTAAATTCGGATGCAATTTCTGTGTTTCATCGTCAATAAGAAGGTCCCAGGGATACAGTAAACCTGAAGTTAAGCATCGGAAACTAAAACTGGACTCACAGCAGAGGTTCAAATCATAGAAAGTTAGAGTTTCAGTCCTCTTGTACTTAAGTCGGCATTGTGCCTTTTATATTAAATTCGGATGCAATTTCTGTGTTTCATCGTCAATAAGAAGGTCCCAGGGATACAGTAAACCTGAAGTTAAGCATCGGAAACTATAACTGGTCTCACAGGAGGGGTTCAAATCATAGAAAGTTAGAGTATCAGTCCGCTTGTACTTAAATCGGCATTGTGCCTTTTGTATTAAACTCGGATGCAATTTCTGTGTTTCATCGTCAATAAGAAGGTCCAAGGGATACAGTAAACCTGAAGTGAAGCATCGGAAAGTAAAACTGGACTTACAGCAGAGGTTCAAATCATAGAAAGTTAGAGTTTCAGTCCTCATGTTCGTAAGTCGGCAATGTGACTTTTGTATTAAACTCGGATGCAATTTCTGTGTTTCATCGTCAATAAGAAGGTCCAAGGGATACACTAAACCTGAAGTGAAGCAACGGAAGCTAAAACTAAACTCACAGCAGACGTTCAAATCATAGAAAGTTAGAGTTTCAGTCCTCTTGTACTTAAGTCGGCATTGTGCCTTTTGTATTAAATTCGGATGCAGTTTCTGTGTTTCATCGTCAATAAGAGGGTCCAAGGGATACAGTAAACACGAAGTGAAGCATTGGAATCTAAAACTGGACTCACAGGAGAGGTTCAAATCATAGAAAGTTAGAGTATCAGTCCTCTTTTACTTAAGTCGGCATTGTGCCTTTTTTATTAAATTCGGATGCCGTTTCTGTGTTTCATCGTCAATAAGAAGGTCCAAGGGATACAGTAAAGATGATGTATGGCATCGGAAACTAAAACTGGACTCACAGGAGGGGTTCAAATCATAGAAAGTTAGAGTATCAGTCCGCTTGTACTTAAATATGCATTGTGCCTTTTGTATTAAACTCGGATGCAATTTCTGTGTTTCATCGTCAATAAGAAGGTCCAAGGGATACAGTAAACCTGAAGTGAAGCATCGGAAACTATAACTGGACGTACAGCAGAGGTTCAAATCATAGAAAGTTAGAGTACCAGTTCTCTAGTACTTTTGTCGGCATTGTGCCTTTTGTATTAAATCCGGATGCAATTTCTGTGTTTCATCGTCAATAAGAAGGTCCAAGGGATACAGTAAACCTGAAGTGGAGCATCAGAATCTAAAACTGGACTCACAGGAGAGGTTCAAATCTTAGAAAGTTAGTGTATCAGTCGCCTTGTACTTAAGTCGGCATTGTGCCTTTTGTATTAATTTCGGATGCAATTTCTGTGTTTAATCGTCAATAAGAAGGTCCAAGGGATACAGTAAAGTTGAAGTTAAGCATCGGAATCTATAACTGGACTCGCAGGAGGGGTTCAAATCATAGAAAATTAGAGTATCAGACCTCTTGTACTTAAGTCGGCATTGTGCCTTTTTTATTAAATTCTGATGCTATTTCTGTGTTTCATCGTCAGTTAGAAGGTCAAAGGGATACAGTAAACCTCAAGTGATGCATCGGAAACTAAAACTGGACTCACAGCAGAGGTTCAAATCATAGATAGTTGGAGTATCAGTCCTCTTGTACTTAAGTCGGCATTGTGCCTTTTGTATTTAATTCGGATGCAATTTCTGTGTTTCATCGTCAATAAGAAGGTCCAAGGGATACAGTAAACCTGAAGGGAAGCATCGGAAACTAAAACTGGACTCACAGCAGAGGTTCAAATCATAGAAAGTTAGAGTTTCAGTCCTCTTGTACTTAAGTCGGCATTGTGCCCTTTGTATTAAATTCGGATGCAATTTCTGTGTTTCATCGTCAATAAGAAGGTCCAAGGGATACAGTAAACCTGAAGTGAAGCATCGGAAACTAAAACTAGACTTACAGCAGAGGTTCAAATCATAGAAAGTTAGAGTTTCAGTCCTCATGTACGTAAGTCGGCATTGTGACTTTTGTATTAAATTCGGATGCAATTTCTGTGTTTCATCGTCAATAAGAAGGTCCAAGGGATACACTAAACCTGAAGTGAAGCAACGGAAACTAAAACTAAACTCACAGCAGAGGTTCAAATCATAGAATGTTAGAGTTTCTGTCCTCTTGTACTTAAGTCAGCATTGTGCCTTTTGTATTAAATTCGGATGCAGTTTCTGTGTTTCATCGTCAATAAGATGGTCCAAGGGATACAGTAAACACGAAGTAAAGCATCGGAATCTAAAACTGGACTCACAGGAGAGGTTCAAATCATAGAAAGTTAGAGTATCATTCCTCTTGTACTTAAGTCGGCATTGTGCCTTTTTTATTAAATTCGGATGCAAATTCTGTGTTTCATCGTCAATTAGAAGGTCCAAGGGATACAGTAAACCCAAAGTGATGCATCGGAAACTAAAACTGGACCCACAGCAGAGGTTCAAATCATAGAAAGTTGGAGTATCAGTCCTCTTGTACTTAAGTCGGCATTGTACCTTTTGTATTTAATTCGGATGCAATTTCTGTGTTTCTTCGTCAATAAGAAGGTCCAAGGGATACAGTAAACCTGAAGTGAAGCATCGGAAACTAAAAGTGGACTCACAGCAGAGGTTCAAATCATAGAAAGTTAGAGTTTCAGTCCTCTTGTACATAAGTCGGCATTGTGCCTTTTGTATTAAATTCGGATGCAATTTCTGTGTTTCATCGTCAATAAGAAGGTCCAAGGGATACAGTAAACCTGAAGTGAAGCATCGGAAACGAAAAGTGGACTCACAGCAGAGGTTCAAATCATAGAAAGTTTGAGTATCAGTCCTCTTGTACTTAAGTCGGCATTGTGCCTTTTGTATTAAATTCGGATGCAATTTCTGTGTTTCATCGTCAATAAGAAGGTCCAAGGGACACAGTAAACCTGAAGTGAAGCATCGGAAACTAAAACTGGACTCACAGCAGAGGTCCAAATCATAGGAAGTTAGAGTTTCAGTCCTCTTGTACTTAAGTCGGCATTGTGCCTTTTATATTAAATTCGGATGCAATTTCTGTGTTTCATCGTCAATAAGAAGGTCCCAGGGATACAGTAAACCTGAAGTTAAGCATCGGAAACTAAAACTGGACTCACAGCAGAGGTTCAAATCATAGAAAATTAGAGATTCAGTCCTCTTGTTTTTAAGTCGGCATTGCGCCTTTTGTATTACATTCGGATGCAAATTCTGTGTTTCATCGTCAATAAGAAGGTCCAAGGGATACAGTAAACTTGAAGTTAAGCATCGGAATCTAAAACTGGACTCACAGGAGGGGATCAAATCATAGAAAGTTAGAGTATCAGTCCTCTTGTACTTAAGTTGGCATTGTGCCTTTGTTATTAAATTCGGATGCAATTTCTGTGTTTCATCGTCAATAAGAAGGTCCAAGGGATACAGTAAACCTGAAGTTAAGCATCGGAAACTAAAACTGGACTCACAGGAGGGGTTCAAATCATAGAAAGTTAGAGTAACAGTCCTCTTTTCCTTAAGTCGGCATTGTGCCTTTTTTATTAAATTCGGATGCCGTTTCTGTGTTTCATCGTCAACAAGAAGGTCCAAGGGATACAGTAAACCTGATGTATGGCATCGGAAACTAAAACTGGACTAACAGGAGGAGTTCAAATCATAGAATGTTAGAGTATCAGTTCTCTAGTACTTTTGTCGGCATTGTGCCTTTTGTATTAAATCCGGATGCAATTTCTGTGTTTCATCGTCAATAAGAAGGTCCAAGGGATACAGTAAACCTGAAGTGAAGCATCGGGAACTAAAACTGGACTTACAGCAGAGGTTCAAATCATAGAAAGTTAAAGTTTCAGTCCTCATGTACGTAAGTCGGCATTGTGACTTTTGTATTAAATTCGGATGCAATTTCTGTGTTTCATCGTCAATAAGAAGGACCAAGGGATACACTAAACCTGAAGTGAAGCAACGGAAACTAAAACTAAACTCACAGCAGAGGTACAAATCATAGAAAGTTAGAGTTTCAGTCCTCTTGTACTTAAGTCGGCATTGTGCCTTTTGTATTAAATTCGGATGCAGTTTCTGTGTTTCATCGTCAATAAGAGGGTCCAAGGGATACAGTAAACACGAAGTGAAGCATTGGAATCTAAAACAGGACTCACAGGAGAGGTTCAAATCATAGAAAGTTAGAGTATCATTCCTCTTGTACTTAAGTCGGCATTGTGCCTTTTTTTATTAAATTCGGATGCAAATTCTGTGTTTCATCGTCAATTAGAAGGTCCAAGGGATACAGTAAACCTGAAATGATGCATCGGAAACTAAAACTGGACTCACAGCAGAGGTTCAAATCATAGAAAGTTGGAGTATCAGTCCTCTTGTACTTAAGTCGGCATTGTGCCTTTTGTATTTAATTCGGTTGCAATTTCTGTGTTTCTTCGTCAATAAGAAGGTCCAAGGGATACAGTAAGCCTGAAGTGAAGCATCGGAAACTAAAAGTGGACTCACAGCAGAGGTTCAAATCATAGAAAGTTAGAGTTTCAGTCCTCTTGTACTTAAGTCGGCATTGTGCCTTTTGTATTAAATTCGGATGCAATTTCTGAGTTTCATCGTCAATAAGAAGGTCCAAGGGATACACTAAACCTGAAGTGAAGCATCGGAAACGAAAAGTGGACTCACAGCAGAGGTTCAAATCATAGAAAGTTAGAGTACCAGTCCTCTTGTACTTAAGTCGGCATTGTGCCTTTTGTATTAAATTCGGATGCAATTTCTGTGTTTCATCGTCAATAAGAAGGTCCAAGGGATACAGTAAACCTGAAGTGAAGCATCGGAAACTAAAACTGGACTCACAGCAGAGGTCCAAATCATAGGAAGTTAGAGTTTCAGTCCTCTTGTACTTAAGTCGGCATTGTGCATTTTATATTAAATTCGGATGCAATTTCTGTGTTTCATCGTCAATAAGAAGGTCCCAGGGATACAGTAAACCTGAAGTTAAGCATCGGAAACTAAAACTGGACTCACAGCAGAGGTTCAAAACATAGAAAGTTAGAGTTTCAGTCCTCTTGTACTTAAGTCGGCATTGTGCCTTTTGTATTAAATTCGGATGCAATTTCTGTGTTTCATCGTCAATAAGAAGGTCCAAGGGATACAGTAAACCTGAAGTGAAGCATCGGAAACGAAAAGTGGACTCACAGCAGAGGTTGAAATCATAGAAAGTTTGAGTATCAGTCCTCTTGTACTTAAGTCGGCATTGTGCCTTTTGTATTAAATTCGGATGCACTTTCTGTGTTTCATCGTCAATAAGAAGGTCCAAGGGATACAGTAAACCTGAAGTGAAGCATCGGAAACTGAAACTGGACTCACAGCAGAGGTCCAAATCATAGGAAGTTAGAGTTTCAGTCCTCTTGTACTTAAGTCGGCATTGTGCCTTTTATATTAAATTCGGATGCAATTTCTGTGTTTCATCGTCAATAAGAAGGTCCCAGGGATACAGTAAACCTGAAGTTAAGCATCGGAAACTAAAACAGGACTCACAGCAGAGGTTCAAATCATAGAAAGTTAGAGTTTCAGTCCTCTTGTTTTTAAGTCGGCATTGCGCCTTTTGTATTAAATTCGGATGCAAATTCTGTGTTTCATCGTCAATAAGAAGGTCCAAGGGATACAGTAAACCTGAAGTTAAGCATCGGAAACTAAAACTGGACTCACAGGAGGGGTTCAAATCATAGAAAGTTAGAGTATCAGTCCTCTTTTCCTTAAGTCGGCATTGTGCCTTTTTTATTAAATTCGGATGCCGTTTCTGTGTTTCATCGTCAACAAGAAGGTCCAAGGGATACAGTAAACCTGATGTATGGCATCGGAAACTAAAACTGGACTCACAGGAGGAGTTCAAATCATAGAATGTTAGAGTATCAGTTCTCTAGTACTTTTGTCGGCATTGTGCCTTTTGTATTAAATCCGGATGCAATTTCTGTGTTTCATCGTCAATAAGAAGGTCCAAGGGATACAGTAAACCTGAAGTGAAGCATCGGGAACTAAAACTGGACTTACAGCAGAGGTTCAAATCATAGAAAGTTAAAGTTTCAGTCCTCATGTACGTAAGTCGGCATTGTGACTTTTGTATTAAATTCGGATGCAATTTCTGTGTTTCATCGTCAATAAGAAGGACCAAGGGATACACTAAACCTGAAGTGAAGCAACGGAAACTAAAACTAAACTCACAGCAGAGGTTCAAATCATAGAAAGTTAGAGTTTCAGTCCTCTTGTACTTAAGTCGGCATTGTGCCTTTTGTATTAAATTCGGATGTAGTTTCTGTGTTTCATCGTCAATAAGAGGGTCCAAGGGATACAGTAAACACGAAGTGAAGCATTGGAATCTAAAACAGGACTCACAGGAGAGGTTCAAATCATAGAAAGTTAGAGTATCATTCCTCTTGTACTTAAGTCGGCATTGTGCCTTTTTTTATTAAATTCGGATGCAAATTCTGTGTTTCATCGTCACTTAGAAGGTCCAAGGGATACAGTAAACCTGAAATGATGCATCGGAAACTAAAACTGGACTCACAGCAGAGGTTCAAATCATAGAAAGTTGGAGTATCAGTCCTCTTGTACTTAAGTCGGCATTGTGCCTTTTGTATTTAATTCGGATGCAATTTCTGTGTTTCTTCGTCAATAAGAAGGTCCAAGGGATACAGTAAGCCTGAAGTGAAGCATCGGAAACTAAAAGTGGACTCACAGCAGAGGTTCAAATCATAGAAAGTTAGAGTTTCAGTCCTCTTGTACTTAAGTCGGCATTGTGCCTTTTGTATTAAATTCGGATGCAATTTCTGAGTTTCATCGTCAATAAGAAGGTCCAAGGGATACACTAAACCTGAAGTGAAGCATCGGAAACGAAAAGTGGACTCACAGCAGAGGTTCAAATCATAGAAAGTTAGAGTACCAGTCCTCTTGTACTTAAGTCGGCATTGTGCCTTTTGTATTAAATTCGGATGCAATTTCTGTGTTTCATCGTCAATAAGAAGGTCCAAGGGATACAGTAAACCTGAAGTGAAGCATCGGAAACTAAAACTGGACTCACAGCAGAGGTCCAAATCATAGGAAGTTAGAGTTTCAGTCCTCTTGTACTTAAGTCGGCATTGTGCCTTTTATATTAAATTCGGTTGCAATTTCTGTGTTTCATCGTCAATAAGAAGGTCCCAGGGATACAGTAAACCTGAAGTTAAGCATCGGAAACTAAAACTGGACTCACAGCAGAGGTTCAAATCATAGAAAGTTAGAGTATCAGTCCTCTTTTCCTTAAGTCGGCATTGTGTCTTTTTTATTAAATTCGGATGCCGTTTCTGTGTTTCATCGTCAACAAGAAGGTCCAAGGGATACAGTAAACCTGATGTATGGCATCGGAAACTAAAACTGGACTCACAGGAGGAGTTCAAATCATAGAATGTTAGAGTATCAGTTCTCTAGTACTTTTGTCGGCATTGTGCCTTTTGTATTAAATCCGGATGCAATTTCTGTGTTTCATCGTCAATAAGAAGGTCCAAGGGATACAGTAAACCTGAAGTGAAGCATCGGGAACTAAAACTGGACTTACAGCAGAGGTTCAAATCATAGAAAGTTAAAGTTTCAGTCCTCATGTACGTAAGTCGGCATTGTGACTTTTGTATTAAATTCGGATGCAATTTCTGTGTTTCATCGTCAATAAGAAGGACCAAGGGATACACTAAACCTGAAGTGAAGCAACGGAAACTAAAACTAAACTCACAGCAGAGGTTCAAATCATAGAAAGTTAGAGTTTCAGTCCTCTTGTACTTAAGTCGGCATTGTGCCTTTTGTATTAAATTCGGATGCAGTTTCTGTGTTTCATCGTCAATAAGAGGGTCCAAGGGATACAGTAAACACGAAGTGAAGCATTGGAATCTAAAACAGGACTCACAGGAGAGGTTCAAATCATAGAAAGTTAGAGTATCATTCCTCTTGTACTTAAGTCGGCATTGTGCCTTTTTTATTAAATTCGGATGCAAATTCTGTGTTTCATCGTCAATTAGAAGGTCCAAGGGATGCAGTAAACCTGAAGTGATGCATCGGAAACTAAAACTGGACTCACAGCAGAGGTTCAAATCATAGAAAGTTGGAGTATCAGTCCTCTTGTACTTAAGTCGGCATTGTGCCTTTTGTATTTAATTCGGATGCAATTTCTGTGTTTCTTCGTCAATAAGAAGGTGCAAGGGATACAGTAAGCCTGAAGTGAAGCATCGGAAACTAAAAGTGGACTCACAGCAGAGGTTCAAATCATAGAAAGTTAGAGTTTCAGTCCTCTTGTACTTAAGTCGGCATTGTGCCTTTTGTATTAAATTCGGATGCAATTTCTGTGTTTCACCGTCAATAAGAAGGTCCAAGGGATACACTAAACCTGAAGTGAAGCATCGGAAACGAAAAGTGGACTCACAGCAGAGGTTCAAATCATAGAAAGTTAGAGTACCAGTCCTCTTGTACTTAAGTCGGCATTGTGGCTTTTGTATTAAATTCGGATGCAATTTCTGTGTTTCATCGTCAATAAGAAGGTCCAAGGGATACAGTAAACCTGAAGTGAAGCATCGGAAACTAAAACTGGACTCACAGCAGAGGTCCAAATCATAGGAAGTTAGAGTTTCAGTCCTCTTGTACTCAAGTCGGCATTGTGCCTTTTATATTAAATTCGGATGCAATTTCTGTGTTTCATCGTCAATAAGAAGGTCCAAGGGATACAGTAAACCTGAAGTTAAGCATCGGAAACTAAAACTGGACTCACAGTAGAGCTTCAAATCATAGAAAGTTAGAGTTTCAGTCCTCTTGTTTTTAAGTCGGCATTGTGCCTTTTGTATTAAACTCGGATGCAAATTCTGTGTTTCATCGTCAATAAGAAGGTCCAAGGGATACAGTAAACTTGAAGTTAAGCATCGGAATCTAAAACTGGACTCACAGGAGGGGTTCAAATCATAGAAAGTTAGAGTATCAGTCCTCTTTTCCTTAAGTCGGCATTGTGCCTTTTTTATTAAATTCGGATGCCGTTTCTGTGTTTCATCGTCAACAAGAAGGTCCAAGGGATACAGTAAACCTGATGTATGGCATCGGAAACTAAAACTGGACTCACAGGAGGTGTTCAAATCATAGAATGTTAGAGTATCAGTTCTCTAGTACTTTTGTCGGCATTGTGCCTTTTGTATTAAATCCGGATGCAATTTCTGTGTTTCATTGTCAATAAGAGGGTCCAAGGGATACAGTAAACCTGAAGTGAAGCATCAGAATCTAAAACTGGACTCACAGGAGAGGTTCAAAACATAGAAAGTTAGTGTATCAGTCGCTTTGTACTTAAGTCGGCATTGTGCTTTTTGTATTAATTTCGGATGCAATTTCTGTGTTTCATCGTCAATAAGAAGGTCCAAGGGATACAGTAAAGTTGAAGTTAAGCATCGGAATCTATAACTGGACTCACAGGAGGGGTTCAAATCATAGAAAATTAGAGTATCAGATCTCTTGTACTTAAGTCGGCATTGTGCCTTTTTTATTAAATTCTGATGCTATTTCTGTGTTTCATCGTCAATTAGAAGGTCCAAGGGATACAGTAAACCTCAAGTGATGCATCGGAAACTAAAACCTGACTCACAGCAGAGGTTCAAATCATAGAAAGTTGGAGTATCAGTCCTCTTGTACTTAAGTCGGCATTGTGCCTTTTGTATTTAATTCGGATGCAATTTCTGTGTTTCATCGTCAATAAGAAGGTCCAAGGGATACAGTAAACCTGAAGTGAAGCATCGGAAACTAAAACTGGACTCGCAGCAGAGGTTCAAATCATAGAAAGTTAGAGTTTCAGTCCTCTTGTACTTAAGTCGGCATTGTGCCTTTTGTATTAAATTCGGATGCAATTTCTGTGTTTCATCGTCAATAAGAAGGTCCAAGGGATACAGTAAACCTGAAGTGAAGCATCGGAAACTAAAACTGGACTTACAGCAGTGGTTCAAATCATAGAAAGTTAGAGTTTCAGTCCTCATGTACGTAAGTCGGCATTGTGACTTTTGTATTAAATTCGGATGCAATTTCTGTGTTTCATCGTCAATAAGAAGGTCCAAGGGATACACTAAACCTGAAGTGAAGCATCGGAAACTAAAACTAAACTCACAGCAGAGGTTCAAATCATAGAAAGTTAGAGTTTCAGTCCTCTTGTACTTAAGTCGGCATTGTGCCTTTTGTATTAAATTCGGATGCAATTTCTGTGTTTCATCGTCAATAAGAGGGTCCAAGGGATACAGTAAACACGAAGTGAAGCATCGGAATCTAAAACTGGACACACACGAGAGGTTCAAATCATAGAAAGTTAGAGTATCATTCCTCTTGTACTTAAGTCGGCATTGTGCCTTTTTTATTTAATTCGGATGCAAATTCTGTGTTTCATCGTCAATTAGAAGGTCCAAGGGATACAGTAAACCTGAAGTGATGCATCGGAAACTAAAACTGGACTCAAAGCAGAGGCTCAAATCATAGAAAGTTGGAGTATCAGTCCTCTTGTACTTAAGTCGGCATTGTGCCTTTTGTATTTAATTCGGATGCAATTTCTGTGTTTCTTCGTCAATAAGAAGGTCCAAGGGATACAGTAAACCTGAAGTGAAGCATCGGAAACTAAAAGTGGACTCACAGCAGAGGTTCAAATCATAGAAAGTTAGAGTTTCAGTCCTCTTGTACTTAAGTTGGCATTGTGCCTTTTGTATTAAATTCGGATGCAATTTCTGTGTTTCATCGTCAATAAGAAGGTCCAAGGGATACAGTAAACCTGAAGTGAAGCATCGGAAACGAAAAGTGGACTCACAGCACAGGTTCAAATCATAGAAAGTTAGAGTATCAGTCCTCTTGTACTTAAGTCGGCATTGCGCCTTTTGTATTAAATTCGGATGCAATTTCTGTGTTTCATCGTCAATAAGAAGGTCCAAGGGATACAGTAAACCTGAAGTGAAGCATCGGAAACTAAAACTGGACTCACAGCAGAGGTCCAAATCATAGGAAGTTAGAGTTTCAGTCCTCATGTACTTAAGTCGGCATTGTGCCATTTGTATTAAACTCGGATGCAATTTCTGTGTTTCATCGTCAATAAGATGGTCCAAGGGATACAGTAAACCTGATGTTAAGCATCGGAATCTAAAACTGGACCCACAGGAAGGGTTCAAATCATAGAAATTTAGAGTATCAGTCCTCTTGTACTTAAGTCGGCATTGTGCCTTTTTTATTGAATTCGGATGCAATTTCTGTGTTTCATCGTCAATAAGAAGGTCGAAGGGATACAGTAAACCCGAAGTGAAGCATCGGAAACTAAAACTGGACTCACAGCAGAGGTTCAAATCATAGAAATTTAGAGTTTCAGTCCTCTTGTACTTAAGTCGGCATTGTGCCATTTGTATTAAATTCGGATGCAATTTATGTGTTTCATCGTCAATAAGAAGGTCTAAGGGTTACAGTAAACCTGAAGTGAAGCATCGGAAACTAAAACTGGACTCACAGCTGAGGTTCAAATCATAGAAAGTTAGAGTTTCGGTCCTCTTGTACTTAAGTCGGCATTGTGCCTTTTGTATTAAATTCGGATGCAATTTCTGTGTTTCATCGTCAATTAGAAGGTCCAAGGGATACAGTAAACCTTAAGTTAAGCATCGGAAACTAAAACTGGACTCACAGCAGAGGTTCAAATCATAGAAAGTTAGAGTTTCAGTCCTCTTGTACGTAAGTTGGCATTGTGCCTTTTGTATTAAATTCGGATGCAATTTCTGTGTTTCATCGTCAATAAGAAGGTCCAAGGGATACAGTAAACCTGAAGTGAAGCATCGGAAACTAAAACTCGACTCACAGCAGAGGTTAAAATCATAGAAAGTTAGAGTTTCAGTCCACTTGTACTTAAGTCGTCATTGTGCATTTTTTATTAAATTCGGATGCAATTTCTGTGTTTCATCGTCAATGAGAAGGTCCAAGGGATACAGTAAACCTGATGTATGGCATCGGAAACTAAAACTGGACTCACAGGAGGTGTTCAAATCATAGAATGTTAGAGTATCAGTTCTCTAGTACTTTTGTCGGCATTGTGCCTTTTGTATTAAATCCGGATGCAATTTCTGTGTTTCATTGTCAATAAGAGGGTCCAAGGGATACAGTAAACCTGAAGTGAAGCATCAGAATCTAAAACTGGACTCACAGGAGAGGTTCAAAACATAGAAAGTTAGTGTATCAGTCGCTTTGTACTTAAGTCGGCATTGTGCTTTTTGTATTAATTTCGGATGCAATTTCTGTGTTTCATCGTCAATAAGAAGGTCCAAGGGATACAGTAAAGTTGAAGTTAAGCATCGGAATCTATAACTGGACTCACAGGAGGGGTTCAAATCATAGAAAATTAGAGTATCATATCTCTTGTACTTAAGTCGGCATTGTGCCTTTTTTATTAAATTCTGATGCTATTTCTGTGTTTCATCGTCAATTAGAAGGTCCAAGGGATACAGTAAACCTCAAGTGATGCATCGGAAACTAAAACCTGACTCACAGCAGAGGTTCAAATCATAGAAAGTTGGAGTATCAGTCCTCTTGTACTTAAGTCGGCATTGTGCCTTCTGTATTTAATTCGGATGCAATTTCTGTGTTTCATCGTCAATAAGAAGGTCCAAGGGATACAGTAAACGTGAAGTGAAGCATCGGAAACTAAAACTGGACTCACAGCAGAGGTTCAAATCATAGAAAGTTAGAGTTTCAGTCCTCTTGTACTTAAGTCGGCATTGTGCCTTTTGTATTAAATTCGGATGCAATTTCTGTGTTTCATCGTCAATAAGAAGGTCCAAGGGATACAGTAAACCTGAAGTGAAACATCGGAAACTAAAACTGGACTTACAGCAGTGGTTCAAATCATAGAAAGTTAGAGTTTCAGTCCTCATGTACGTAAGTCGGCATTGTGACTTTTGTATTAAATTCGGATGCAATTTCTGTGTTTCATCGTCAATAAGAAGGTCCAAGGGATACACTAAACCTGAAGTGAAGCATCGGAAACTAAAACTAAACTCACAGCAGAGGTTCAAATCATAGAAAGTTAGAGTTTCAGTCCTCTTGTACTTAAGTCGGCATTGTGCCTTTTGTATTAAATTCGGATGCAATTTCTGTGTTTCATCGTCAATAAGAGGGTCCAAGGGATACAGTAAACACGAAGTGAAGCATCGGAATCTAAAACTGGACTCACACGAGAGGTTCAAATCATAGAAAGTTAGAGTATCATTCCTCTTGTACTTAAGTCGGCATTGTGCCTTTTTTATTAAATTCGGATGCAAATTCTGTGTTTCATCGTCAATTAGAAGGTCCAAGGGATACAGTAAACCTGAAGTGATGCATCGGAAACTAAAACTGGACTCAAAGCAGAGGTTCAAATCATAGAAAGTTGGAGTATCAGTCCTCTTGTACTTAAGTCGGCATTGTGCCTTTTGTATTTAATTCGGATGCAATTTCTGTGTTTCTTCGTCAATAAGAAGGTCCAAGGGATACAGGAGTAATCCTGAAGTGAAGCATCGGAAACTAAAAGTGGACTCACAGCAGAGGTTCAAAATCATAGAAAGTTAGAGTTTCAGTCCTCTTGTACTTAAGTTGGCATTGTGCCTTTTGTATTAAAACTCGGATGCAATTTCTGTGTTTCATCGTCAATAAGAAGGTCCAAGGGATACAGTAAACCTGAAGTGAAGCATCGGAAACGAAAAGTGGACTCACAGCACAGGTTCAAATCATAGAAAGTTAGAGTATCAGTCCTCTTGTACTTAAGTCGGCATTGCGCCTTTTGTATTAAATTCGGATGCAATTTCTGTGTTTTCATCGTCAATAAGAAGGTCCAAGGGATACAGTAAACCTGAAGTGAAGCATCGGAAACTAAAACTGGACTCACAGCAGAGGTCCAATTCATAGGAAGTTAGAGTTTTCAGTCCTCATGTACTTAAGTCGGCATTGTGCCATTTGTATTAAACTCGGATGCAATTTCCGTGTTTCATTGTCAATAAGATGGTCCAAGGGATACAGTAAACCTGATGTTAAGCATCGGAATCTAAAACTGGACCCACAGGAAGGGTTCAAATCATAGAAATTTAGAGTATCAGTCCTCTTGTACTTAAGTCGGCATTGTGCCTTTTTTATTGAATTCGGATGCAATTTCTGTGTTTCATCGTCAATAAGAAGGTCCAAGGGATTACAGTAAACCTGAAGTGAAGCATCGGAAACTAAAACTGGACTCACAGCAGAGGTTCAAATCATAGAAAGTTGGAGTATCAGTCCTCTTGTACTTAAGTCGGCATTGGTGCCTTTTGTATTTAATTCGGATGCAATTTCTGTGTTTCATCGTCAATAAGGAGGTCCAAGGGATACAGTAAACCTGACGTGAAGCATCGGAAAACTAAAAGTGGACTCACAGCAGAGGTTCAAATCATAGAAAGTTAGAGTTTCAGTCCTCTTGTACTTAAGTCGGCATTGTGCCTTTTGTATTAAATTCGGATGCAATTTCTGTGTTTCATCGTCAATAAGAAGGTCCAAGGGATACAGTAAACCTGAAGTGAAGCATCGGAAACTAAAACTGGACTCACAGCAGAGGTTCAAATCATAGAAAGTTAGAGTTTCAGTCCTCTTGTACTTAAGTCGGCATTGTGCCTTTTGTATTAAATTCGGATGCAATTTCTGTGTTTCATCGTCAATAAGAAAGTCCAAGGGATACAGTAAACCTGAAGTTAAACATCGGAAACTGAATCTGGACTCACAGCAGAGGTTCAAATCATAGAAAAGTTAGAGTATCAGTCCTCTTGTACTTAAGTCGGCATTGTGCCTTTTGTATTAAATTCGGATGCAATTTCTGTGTTTCATCGTCAATAAGAACGTCCAAGGGATACAGTAAACCTTAAGTTAAGCATCGGAAACTAAAACTGGGACTCACAGCAGAGGTTCAAATCATAGAATGTTAGAGTTTCAGTCCTCTTGTACGTAAGTTGGCATTGTGCCTTTTGTATTAAATTCGGATGCAATTTCTGTGTTTCATCGTCAATAAGAAGGTCCCAAGGGATACAGTAAACCTGAAGTGAAGCATCGGAAACTAAAAACTCGACTCACAGCAGAGGTTCAAATCATAGAAAGTTAGAGTTTCAGTCCACTTGTACTTAAGTCGTCATTGTGCATTTTTTATTAAATTCGGATGCAATTTCTGTGTTTCATCGTCAATGAGAAGGTCCAAGGGATACAGTAAACCAGAAGTGAAGCATCGGAAACTAAAAACTGGACTCACAGCAGAGGTTCAAATCATAGAAAGTTGGAGTATCAGTCCTCTTGTACTTAAGTCGGCATTGTGCCTTTTGTATTTAATTCGGATGCAATTTCTGTGTTTCATCGTCAATAAGGAGGTCCAAGGGATACAGTAAACCTGACGTGAAGCATCGGAAACTAAAAGTGGACTCACAGCAGAGGTTCAAATCATAGAAAGTTAGAGTTTCAGTCCTCTTGTACTTAAGTCGGCATTGTGCCTTTTGTATTAAATTCGGATGCAATTTCTGTGTTTCATCGTCAATAAGAAGGTCCAAGGGATACAGTAAAACCTGAAGTGAAGCATCGGAAACTAAAACTGGACTCACAGCAGAGGTTCAAATCATAGAAAGTTAGAGTTTCAGTCCTCTTGTACTTAAGTCGACATTGTGCCTTTTGTATTAAATTCGGATGCAATTTCTGTGTTTCATCGTCAATAAGAAAGTCCAAGGGATACAGTAAACCTGAAGTTAAACATCGGAAACTGAATCTGGACTCCAGCAGAGGTTCAAATCATAGAAAGTTAGAGTTTCAGTCCTCTTGTACGTAAGTTTGCATTGTGCCTTTTGTATTAAATTCGGATGCAATTTCTGTGTTTCATCGTCAATAAGAAGGTCCAAGGGATACAGTAAACGTGAAGTGAAGCATCGGAAACTAAAACTGGACTCACAGCAGAGGTTCAAATCATAGAAAGTTAGAGTATCAGTCCTCTTGTACTTAAGGCGGCATTGTGCCTTTTTTATTAAATTCGGATGCAATTTCTGTGTTTCATCGTCAATAAGAAGGTCCAAGGGATACAGTAAACCTGAAGTTAAGCATCGTAATCTAAAACTGGACCCACAGGAGGGGTTCAAATCATAGAAAGTTAGAGTATCAGCCCTCTAGTACTTAAGTCGGCATTGTGACTTTTGTATTACATTCGGATGCAATCTCTGTGTTTTATTGTCAATAAGAAAGTCCAAGGGGTACAGTTAACCTGAAGTTAAGCATCGGAATCCAAAACTGGACTCACAGGAGGGGTTCAAATCATAGAAAGTTAGAGTATCAGTCCTCTTGTACTTAAGTCCTCACTGTGCCTTTTTTATTAAATTCTGATGCAATTTCTGTGTTTCATCGTCATTAAGAAGGTCCAAGGTATACAGTAAACCTGAAGTGAAGCATCGGAAACTAAAACTCGACTCACAGGAGGGGTTCAAATCATAGAAAGTTAGAGTATCAGTCTTCTTGTACTTAAGTCGGCATTGTGCCTTTTTTATTAAATTCGGATGCAATTTCTGTGTTTCATCGTCAATAAGAAGGTCCAAGGGATACAGTAAACCTGAAGTAAAGCATCGGAAACTAAAACTGGACTCACAGGAGTAATTCAAATCATAGAAATTTAGAGTATCAGTCCTCTTGTACTTATGTCGGCATTGTGCCTTTTGTATTAAATTCGGATGCAATTACTGTGTTTCATCGTCAATAAGAAGGTCCAAGGGATAGAGTAAACCTGAAGTTAAGCATTGGAATCTAAAACTGGACTCAAAGGAGGGGTTCAAATCATAGAAAATTAGAGTATCAGTCCTCTTGTACTTAAGTCGGCATTGTGCCTTTTGTATTAAATTCGGACGCAATTTCTGTGTTTCATCGCCAATTAGCAGGTCCAAGGGATACGGTAAACCTGAAGTGATGCATCGGAAACTAAAACTGGACTCACAGCAGAGGTTCAAATCATAGAAAGTTAGAGTATCAGTCCTCTTGTACTTAAGTCGGTATTGCGCCTTTTGTATTAAATTCGGATGCAATTTCTGTGTTTCATCGTCAATAAGAAGGACCGAGGGATACAGTAAACCTGAAGTGAAGCATCGGAAACTAAAACTGGACTCACAGCAGAGGTTCAAATCATAGAAAGTTAGAGTTTCAGTCCACTTGTACTTAAGTCGTCATTGTGCATTTTTTATTAAATTCGGATGCATTTTCTGTGTTTCATCGTCAATAAGAAGGTCGAAGGGATACAGTAAACCCGAAGTGAAGCATCGGAAACTAAAACTGGACTCACAGCAGAGGTTCAAATCATAGAAAGTTAGAGTTTCAGTCCTCATGTACTTTAGTCGGCATTGTGCCATTTGTATTAAATTCGGATGCAATTTATGTGTTTCATCGTCAATAAGAAGGTCTAAGGGATACAGTAAACCTGAAGTGAAGCATCGGAAACTAAAACTGGACTCACAGCTGAGGTTCGAATCATAGAAAGTTAGAGTTTCGGTCCTCTTGTACTTAAGTCGGCATTGTGCCTTTTGTATTAAATTCGGATGCAATTTCTGTGTTTCATCGTCAATAAGAAGGTCCGAGGGATACAGTAAACCTTAAGTTAAGCATCGGAAACTAAAACTGGACTCACAGCAGAGGTTCAAATCATAGAAAGTTGGAGTATCAGTCCTCTTGTACTTAAGTCGGCATTGTGCCTTTTGTATTTAATTCGGATGCAATTTCTGTGTTTCATCGTCAATATGGAGGTCCAAGGGATACAGTAAACCTGACGTGAAGCATCGGAAACTAAAAGTGGACTCACAGCAGAGGTTCAAATCATAGAAAGTTAGAGTTTCAGTCCTCTTGTACTTAAGTCGGCATTGTGCCTTTTGTATTAAATTCGGATGCAATTTCTGTGTTTCATCGTCAATAAGAAGGTCCAAGGGATACAGTAAACCTGAAGTGAAGCATCGGAAACTAAAACTGGACTCACAGCAGAGGTTCAAATCATAGAAAGTTAGAGTTTCAGTCCTCTTGTACTTAAGACGGCATTGTGCCTTTTGTATTAAATTCGGATGCAATTTCTGTGTTTCATCGTCAGTAAGAAGGTCCAAGGGATACAGTAAACCTGAAGTTAAACATCGGAAACTAAAACTGGACTCACAGCAGAGGTTCAAATCATAGAAAGTTAGAGTTTCAGTCCTCTTGTACGTAAGTTGGCATTGTGCCTTTTGTATTGAATTCGGATGCAATTTCTGTGTTTCATCGTCAATAAGAAGGTCCAAGGGATACAGTAAACGTGAAGTGAAGCATCGGAAACTAAAACTGGACTCACAGCAGAGGTTCAAATCATAGAAAGTTAGAGTATCAGTCCTCTTGTACTTAAGGCGGCATTGTGCCTTTTTTATTAAATTCGGATGCAATTTCTGTGTTTCATCGTCAATAGGAAAGTCCAAGGGGTACAGTTAACCTGAAGTTAAGCATCGGAATCCAAAACTGGACTCGCAGGAGGGGTTCAAATCATAGAAATTTAGAGTATCAGTCCTCTTGTACTTAAGTCCTCACTGTGCCTTTTTTATTAAATTCTGATGCAATTTCTGTGTTTCATCGTCATTAAGAAGGTCCAAGGGATACGGTAAACCTGAAGTGAAGCATCGGAATCTAAAACTGGACTCACAGGAGGGGTTCAAATCATAGAAAGTTAGAGTATCAGTCTTCTTGTACTTAAGTCGGCATTGTGCCTTTTTTATTAAATTCGGATGCAATTTCTGTGTTTCATCGTCAATAAGAAGGTCCAAGGGATACAGTAAACCTGAAGTAAAGCATCGGAAACTAAAACTGGACTCACAGGAGTAATTCAAATCATAGAAAGTTAGAGTATCAGTCCTCTTGTACTTATGTCGGCATTGTGCCTTTTGTATTAAATTCGGATGCAATTTCTGTGTTTCATCGCCAATTAGCAGGTCCAAGGGATACGGTAAATCTGAAGTGATGCATCGGAAACTAAAACTGGACTCACAGCAGAGGTTCAAATCATAGAAAGTTAGAGTATCAGTCCTCTTGTACTTAAGTCGGCATTGCGCCTTTTGTATTAAATTCGGATGCAATTTCTGTGTTTCATCGTCAATAAGAAGGACCGAGGGATACAGTAAACCTGAAGTGAAGCATCGGAAACTAAAACTGGACTCACAGCAGAGGTTCAAATCATAGAAAGTTAGAGTTTCAGTCCACTTGTACCTAAGTCGTCATTGTGCATTTTTTATTAAATTCGGATGCAATTTCTGTGTTTCATCGTCAATAAGAAGGTCCAAGGGATACAGTAAACCTGAAGTGAAGCATCGGAAACTAAAACTGGACTTACAGCAGAGGTTCAAATCATACAGAGTTAGAGTTTCAGTCCTCTTGTACGTAAGTCGGCATTGTGCTTTTTGTATTAAATTCAGATGCAATTTCTGTGTTTCATCGTCAATAAGAAGGTCCAAGGGATACAGTAAACCTGAAGTGAAGCATCGGAAACTAAAACTGGACACACAGGAGGGGTTCAAATCATAGAAAGTTGGAGTATCAGTCCTCTTGTACTTAAGTCGGCATTGAGCCTTTTTTATTAAATTCGGATGCAATTTCTGTGTTTCATCGTCAATAAGAAGGTCCAAGGGATACAGTAAACCTGAAGTAAAGCATCGGAAACTAAAACTGGACTCACAGGAGAGGTTCAAATCATAGAAAGTTAGAGTATCAGTCCTCTTGTACTTATGTCGGCATTGTGCCTTTTGTATTAAATTCGATTGCAATTACTGTGATTCATCGTCAATAAGAAGGTCCAAGGGATACAGTAAACCTGAAGTTAAGCATTGGAATCTCAAACTGGACTCACAGGAGGGGTTTAAATCATAGAAAATTAGAGTATCAGTCCTCTTGTACTTAAGACGGCTTTGTGCCTTTTTTATTAAATTCGGATGCAATTTCTGTGTTTCATCGTCAATTAGCAGGTCCAAGGGATACAGTAAACCTGAAGTGATGCATCGGAAACTAATACTGGACTCACAGCAGAGGTTCAAATCATAGAAAGTTGGAGTATCAGTCCTCTTGTTCTTAAGTCGGCATTGTGCTTTTGGATTAAATTCGGATGCAATTTCTGTGTTTCATCGTCAATAAGAGGGACCAAGGGATACAGTAAACCTGAAGTGAAGCATCGGAAACTAAAACTGGACTCACAGCAGAGGTTCAAATCATAGAAAGTTAGAGTTTCAGTCGTCTTGTACTTAAGTCGGCATTGTGCCTTTTGTATTAAATTCGGATGCAATTTCTGTGTTTCATCGTCAATAAGAAGGTCCAAGGGATACAGTAAACCTGAAGTGAAGCATCGGAAACTAAAACTGGACTCACAGCAGAGTTTCAAATCATAGAAAGTTAGAGTAACAGTCCTCTAGTACTTTAGTCGGCATTGTGCCTTTTGTATTAAATTCGGATGCAATTTCTGTGTTTCATCGTCAATAAGAAGGTTCAAGGGATACAGTAAACCTGAAGTTAAGCATCGGAAACTAAAACAGGACTCACAGGAGGGGTTCAAATCATAGAAAGTTAGAGTATCAGTCCTCTTGTACTTAAGTCGGCATTGTGCCCTTTTTATTAAATTCGGAATGCCATTTCTGTGTTTTCATCGTCAATAAGAAGGTCCAAGGGATACAGTAAACCTGAAGTTAAGCATCGTAATCTAAAACCGGACTCACAGGAGGGGTTTCAAATCATGGAAAGTTAGAGTATCAGCCCTCTTGTACTTAAGGTCGGCATTGCGCCTTTTGTATTACATTCGGATGCAATTTCTGTGTTTCTTTGTCAATAAGAAGGTCCAAGGGATACATTTAACCGGAAGTTAAGCATCGGAATCCAAAACTGGACTCACTGGAGGGGCTCAAATCATAGAAAGTTAGAGTATCAGTCCTCTTGTACTTAAGTCGGCATTGTGCCTTTTTTATTAAATTCGGATGCATTTTCTGTGTTTCATCGTCAATAAGAGGGTCCAAGGGATACAGTAAACCTGAAGTGAAGCATCACAATCCAAAACTGGACTCACAGGAGGGGTTCAAATCATAGAAAGTTAGAGTATCAGTCGCCTTGTACTTAAGTCGGCATTGTGCCTTTTGTATTAAATTCGGATGCAATTTCTGTGTTTCATCGTCAATAAGAAGGTCCAAGGTATACAGTAAACCTGAAGTGAAGCATCGGAAACTAAAACTGGACTCACAGCAGAGGTTCATATCATAGAAAGGAAGAGTTTCAGTCCTCTTGTACTTTAGTCGCCATTGTGCCTTTTGTATTAAAATTCTGATGCAATTTCTGTGTTTCATCGTCAATAAGAAGGTCCCGAGGGATACAGTAAACCTGAAGTGAAGCATCGGAAACTAAAACTGGACTCACAGCAGAGGTTCAAAATCATAGAAAGTTAGAGTTTCAGTCCTCTTGTACTTAAGTCGGCATTGTGCCTTTTGTATTTAATTCCGATGCAATATCTGTGTTTCATCGTCAATAAGAAGGTCCAAACGATACAGTAAACCTGAAGTTAAGCATCGGAAACTAAAACTGGACTCACAGCAGAGGTTCAAATCATAGACAGTTTAGAGTTTCAGTCCCTTTTGTACGTTAGTCGGCATTGTGCCTTTTGTATTAAATTCGGATATAATTTCTGCGTTTCATCGTCAATAAGAAGGTCCAAGGGATACAGTAAACCTGAAGTGAAGCATCGGAAACTAAAACTGGGACTCACAGCAGAGGTTCAAATCATAGAAAGTTAGAGTTTCAGTCCACTTGTACTTAAGTCGTCATTGTGCATTTTTTTTTTTAAATTCGGATGCAATTTCTGTGTTTCATCGTCCAATAAGAAGGTTTAAGGGATACAGTAAACCTGAAGTGAAGCATCGGAAACTAAAACTGGACTTACAGCAGAGGTTCAAAACATACAGAGTTAGAGTTTCTGTCCTCTTGTACTTAAGTCGGCATTGTGCCTTTTGTTTTAAATTCGGATGCAATTTCTGTATTTCATCGTCAATAAGAGGGTCCAAGGGATACAGTAAAACCCGAAGTGAAGCATCGGAATCTAAAACTGGACTCACAGGAGAGGTTCAAATCATAGAATGTTAGAGTATCATTCCTCTTGTACTTAAGTCGGCATTGTGACTTTTGTATTAAATTCGGATGCAATTTCTGTGTTTCATCGTCAATAAGAAGGTCCAAGGGATACAGTAAACCTGAAGTTAAGCATCGGAATCTAAAACTGGACTCACAGGAGGGGTTCAAATCATAGAAAGTTAGAGTATCAGTCCTCTTGTACTTAAGTCGGCATTGTGCCTTTTTTATTAAATTCGGATGCAATTTCTGTGTTTCATCGTCAATAAGAAGGTTCAAGGGATACAGTAAACCTGAAGTTAAGCATCGGAAACTAAAACTGGACTCACAGGAGGGGTTCAAATCATAGACAGTTAGAGTATCAGTCCTCTTGTATTTAAGTCGGCATTGTGCCTTTTTTTATTGAATTCGGAATCCATTTCTGTGTCTCATCGTCAATTAGCAGGTCCAAGGGATACAGTAAACCTGAAGTGATGCATCGGAAACTAAAACTGGACTCACAGCAGAGGTTCAAATCATAGAAAGTTAGAGTATCAGTCCTCTTGTACTTAAGTCGGCATCGCGCCTTTTGTATTAAATTCGGATGCAATTTCTGTGTTTCATCGTCAATAAGAAGGACCAAGGGATACAGTAAACCTGAAGTGAAGCATCGGAAACTAAAACTGGACTCACAGCAGAGGTTCAAATCATAGAAAGTTAGAGTCTCAGACCACTTGTACTTAAGTCGTCATTGTGCATTTTTTATTAAATTCGGATGCAATTTCTGTGTTTCATCGTCAATAAGAAAGTCCAAGGGATACAGTAAACCTGAAGTGAAGCATCGGAAACTAAAACTGGACTTACGGCAGAGGTTCAAATCATACAAAGTTAGAGTTTCAGTCCTCTTGTACGTAAGTCGGCATTGTTCTTTTTGTATTAAATTCGGATGCAATTTCTGTGTTTCATCGTCAATAAGAAGGTCCAAGGGATACAGTAAACCTGAAGTGAAGCATCGGAAACTAAAACTGGACTCACAGCAGAGGTTCAAATCATAGAAAGTTAGAGTTTCAGTCCTCTTGTACTTAAGTCGGCATTGTGCCTTTTGTATTAAATTCGGATGCAATTTCTGTGTTTCATCGTCAATAAGAGGGTCCACGGGATACAGTAAACCCGAAGTGAAGCATCGGAATTTAAAACTGGACTCACAGGAGAGGTTCAAATCATAGAAAGTTAGAGTATCATTCCTCTTGTACTTAAGTCGGCATTGTGACTTTTGTATTAAATTCGGATGCAATTTCTGTGTTTCATCGTCAATAAGAAGGTCCAAGGGATACAGTAAACCTGAAGTTAAGCAACGGAAACTAAAACTGGACTCACAGGAGGGGTTCAAATCATAGACAGTTAGAGTATCAGTCCTCTTGTACTTAAGTCGGCATTGTGCCTTTTTTATTAAATACGGATGCCATTTCTGTGTTTCATCGTCAATAAGAAGGTCCAAGGGATACAGAAAACCTGAAGTTAAGCATCGTAATCTAAAACTGGACTCACAGGAGGGGTTCAAATCATAGAAAGTTAGAGTATCAGCAATCTTGTACTTAAGTCGGCATTGTGCCTTTTGTATTACATTCGGATGCAAATTCTGTGTTTTATTGTCAAGAAGAAGGTCCAAGGGGTACAGTTAACCTGAAGTTAAGCATCGGAATCCAAAACTGGACTCACAGGAGGGGTTCAAATCATAGAAAATTAGAGTATCAGTCCTCTTGTACTTAAGTCGGCACTGTGCCTTTTTTATTAAATTCTAATGCAATTTCTGTGTTTCATCGTCATTAAGAAGGTCCAAGGGATACAGTAAACCTGAAGTGAAGCATCGGAAACTAAAACTGGACACACAGGAGGGGTTCAAATCATAGAAAGTTAGAGTATCAGTCCTCTTGTACTTAAGTCGGCATTGTGCCTTTTTTATTAAATTCGGATGCAATTTCTGTGTTTCATCGTCAATAAGAAGGTCCAAGGGATACAGTAAACCTGAAGTAAAGCATCGGAAACACAACTGGACTCACAGGAGAGGTTCAAATCATAGAAAGTTAGAGTATCAGTCCTCTTGTACTTAAGTCGGCATTGTGCTTTTGGATTAAATTCGGATGCAATTTCTGTGTTTCATCGTCAATAAGAGGGACCAAGGGATACAGTAAACCTGAAGTGAAGCATCGGAAACTAAAACTAGACTCACAGCAGAGGTTCAAATCATAGAAAGTTAGAGTTTCAGTCGTCTTGTACTTAAGTCGGCATTGTGCCTTTTGTATTAAATTCGGATGCAATTTTTGTGTTTCATCGTCAATAAGAAGGTCCAAGGGATACAGTAAACCTGAAGTGAAGCATCGGAAACTAAAACTGGACTCACAGCAGAGGTTCAAATCATAGAAAGTTAGAGTAACAGTCCTTTAGTACTTTAGTCGGCATTGTGCCTTTTGTATTAAATTCGGATGCAATTTCTGTGTTTCATCGTCAATAAGAAGGTCCAAGGGATACAGTAAACCTGAAGTTAAGCATCGGAAACTAAAACAGGACTCATTCAAATCATCGAAAGTTAGAGTATCAGTCCTCTTGTACTTAAGTCGGCATTGTGCCCTTTTTATTAAATTCGGATGCCATTTCTGTGTTTCATCGTCAATAAGAAGGTCCAAGGGATACAGTAAACCGAAGTTAAGCATCGTAATCTAAAACTGGACTCACAGGAGGGGTTAAAATCATGGAAAGTTAGAGTATCAGCCCTCTTGTACTTAAGTCGGCATTGTGCATTTTGTATTACATTCGGATGCAATTTCTGTGTTTCATTGTCAACAAGAAGGTCCAAGGGATACAGTTAACCGGAAGTTAAGCATCGGAATCCAAAACTGGACTCACAGGAGGGGTTCAAATCATAGAAAGTTAGAGTATCAGTCCTCTTGTACTTAAGTCGGCATTGTGCCTTTTTTATTAAATTCGATGCATTTTCTGTGTTTCATCGTCAATAAGAGGGTCCAAGGGATACAGTAAACCTGAAGTGAAGCATCAGAATCTAAAACTGGACTCACAGGAGGGGTTCAAATCATAGAAAGTTAGAGTATCAGTCGCCTTGTACTTAAGTCGGCATTGTGCCTTTTGTATTAAATTTGGATGCAATTTCTGTGTTTCATCGTCAATAAGAAGGTCCAAGGTATACAGTAAACCTGAAGTGAAGCATCGGAAACTAAAACTGGACTCACAGCAGAGGTTCAAATCATAGAAAGGAAGAGTTTCAGTCCTCTTGTACTTTAGTCGCCATTGTGCCTTTTGTATTAAATTCTGATGCAATTTCTGTGTTTCATCGTCAATAAGAAGGTCCGAGGGATACAGTAAACCAGAAGTGAAGCATCGGAAACTAAAACTGGACTCACAGCAGAGGTTCAAATCATAGAAAATTAGAGTTTCAGTCCTCTTGTACTTAAGTCGGCATTGTGCCTTTTGTATTAAATTCGGACGCAATTTCTGTGTTTCATCGTCAATAAGAAGGTCCAAGGGATACAGTAAACCTGAAGTAAAGCATCGGAAACTAAAACTGGACTCACAGGAGTAATTCAAATCATAGAAATTTAGAGTATCAGTCCTCTTGTACTTATGTCGGCATTGTGCCTTTTGTATTAAATTCGGATGCAATTACTGTGTTTCATCGTCAATAAGAAGGTCCAAGGGATAGAGTAAACCTGAAGTTAAGCATTGGAATCTAAAACTGGACTCAAAGGAGGGGTTCAAATCATAGAAAATTAGAGTATCAGTCCTCTTGTACTTAAGTCGGCATTGTGCCTTTTGTATTAAATTCGGACGCAATTTCTGTGTTTCATCGCCAATTAGCAGGTCCAAGGGATACGGTAAACCTGAAGTGATGCATCGGAAACTAAAACTGGACTCACAGCAGAGGTTCAAATCATAGAAAGTTAGAGTATCAGTCCTCTTGTACTTAAGTCGGTATTGCGCCTTTTGTATTAAATTCGGATGCAATTTCTGTGTTTCATCGTCAATAAGAAGGACCGAGGGATACAGTAAACCTGAAGTGAAGCATCGGAAACTAAAACTGGACTCACAGCAGAGGTTCAAATCATAGAAAGTTAGAGTTTCAGTCCACTTGTACTTAAGTCGTCATTGTGCATTTTTTATTAAATTCGGATGCATTTTCTGTGTTTCATCGTCAATAAGAAGGTCGAAGGGATACAGTAAACCCGAAGTGAAGCATCGGAAACTAAAACTGGACTCACAGCAGAGGTTCAAATCATAGAAAGTTAGAGTTTCAGTCCTCATGTACTTTAGTCGGCATTGTGCCATTTGTATTAAATTCGGATGCAATTTATGTGTTTCATCGTCAATAAGAAGGTCTAAGGGATACAGTAAACCTGAAGTGAAGCATCGGAAACTAAAACTGGACTCACAGCTGAGGTTCGAATCATAGAAAGTTAGAGTTTCGGTCCTCTTGTACTTAAGTCGGCATTGTGCCTTTTGTATTAAATTCGGATGCAATTTCTGTGTTTCATCGTCAATAAGAAGGTCCAAGGGATACAGTAAACCTGAAGTGAAGCATCGGAAACTAAAACTGGACTTACAGCAGTGGTTCAAATCATAGAAAGTTAGAGTTTCAGTCCTCATGTACGTAAGTCGGCATTGTGACTTTTGTATTAAATTCGGATGCAATTTCTGTGTTTCATCGTCAATAAGAAGGTCCAAGGGATACACTAAACCTGAAGTGAAGCATCGGAAACTAAAACTAAACTCACAGCAGAGGTTCAAATCATAGAAAGTTAGAGTTTCAGTCCTCTTGTACTTAAGTCGGCATTGTGCCTTTTGTATTAAATTCGGATGCAATTTCTGTGTTTCATCGTCAATAAGAGGGTCCAAGGGATACAGTAAACACGAAGTGAAGCATCGGAATCTAAAACTGGACACACACGAGAGGTTCAAATCATAGAAAGTTAGAGTATCATTCCTCTTGTACTTAAGTCGGCATTGTGCCTTTTTTATTTAATTCGGATGCAAATTCTGTGTTTCATCGTCAATTAGAAGGTCCAAGGGATACAGTAAACCTGAAGTGATGCATCGGAAACTAAAACTGGACTCAAAGCAGAGGCTCAAATCATAGAAAGTTGGAGTATCAGTCCTCTTGTACTTAAGTCGGCATTGTGCCTTTTGTATTTAATTCGGATGCAATTTCTGTGTTTCTTCGTCAATAAGAAGGTCCAAGGGATACAGTAAACCTGAAGTGAAGCATCGGAAACTAAAAGTGGACTCACAGCAGAGGTTCAAATCATAGAAAGTTAGAGTTTCAGTCCTCTTGTACTTAAGTTGGCATTTGGCATTGTGCCTTTTGTATTAAATTCGGATGCAATTTCTGTGTTTCATCGTCAATAAGAAGGTCCAAGGGATACAGTAAACCTGAAGTGAAGCATCGGAAACGAAAAGTGGACTCACAGCACAGGTTCAAATCATAGAAAGTTAGAGTATCAGTCCTCTTGTACTTAAGTCGGCATTGCGCCTTTTGTATTAAATTCGGATGCAATTTCTGTGTTTCATCGTCAATAAGAAGGTCCAAGGGATACAGTAAACCTGAAGTGAAGCATCGGAAACTAAAACTGGACTCACAGCAGAGGTCCAAATCATAGGAAGTTAGAGTTTCAGTCCTCATGTACTTAAGTCGGCATTGTGCCATTTGTATTAAACTCGGATGCAATTTCTGTGTTTCATCGTCAATAAGATGGTCCAAGGGATACAGTAAACCTGATGTTAAGCATCGGAATCTAAAACTGGACCCACAGGAAGGGTTCAAATCATAGAAATTTAGAGTATCAGTCCTCTTGTACTTAAGTCGGCATTGTGCCTTTTTTATTGAATTCGGATGCAATTTCTGTGTTTCATCGTCAATAAGAAGGTCGAAGGGATACAGTAAACCCGAAGTGAAGCATCGGAAACTAAAACTGGACTCACAGCAGAGGTTCAAATCATAGAAATTTAGAGTTTCAGTCCTCTTGTACTTAAGTCGGCATTGTGCCATTTGTATTAAATTCGGATGCAATTTATGTGTTTCATCGTCAATAAGAAGGTCTAAGGGTTACAGTAAACCTGAAGTGAAGCATCGGAAACTAAAACTGGACTCACAGCTGAGGTTCAAATCATAGAAAGTTAGAGTTTCGGTCCTCTTGTACTTAAGTCGGCATTGTGCCTTTTGTATTAAATTCGGATGCAATTTCTGTGTTTCATCGTCAATTAGAAGGTCCAAGGGATACAGTAAACCTTAAGTTAAGCATCGGAAACTAAAACTGGACTCACAGCAGAGGTTCAAATCATAGAAAGTTAGAGTTTCAGTCCTCTTGTACGTAAGTTGGCATTGTGCCTTTTGTATTAAATTCGGATGCAATTTCTGTGTTTCATCGTCAATAAGAAGGTCCAAGGGATACAGTAAACCTGAAGTGAAGCATCGGAAACTAAAACTCGACTCACAGCAGAGGTTAAAATCATAGAAAGTTAGAGTTTCAGTCCACTTGTACTTAAGTCGTCATTGTGCATTTTTTATTAAATTCGGATGCAATTTCTGTGTTTCATCGTCAATGAGAAGGTCCAAGGGATACAGTAAACCTGATGTATGGCATCGGAAACTAAAACTGGACTCACAGGAGGTGTTCAAATCATAGAATGTTAGAGTATCAGTTCTCTAGTACTTTTGTCGGCATTGTGCCTTTTGTATTAAATCCGGATGCAATTTCTGTGTTTCATTGTCAATAAGAGGGTCCAAGGGATACAGTAAACCTGAAGTGAAGCATCAGAATCTAAAACTGGACTCACAGGAGAGGTTCAAAACATAGAAAGTTAGTGTATCAGTCGCTTTGTACTTAAGTCGGCATTGTGCTTTTTGTATTAATTTCGGATGCAATTTCTGTGTTTCATCGTCAATAAGAAGGTCCAAGGGATACAGTAAAGTTGAAGTTAAGCATCGGAATCTATAACTGGACTCACAGGAGGGGTTCAAATCATAGAAAATTAGAGTATCAGATCTCTTGTACTTAAGTCGGCATTGTGCCTTTTTTATTAAATTCTGATGCTATTTCTGTGTTTCATCGTCAATTAGAAGGTCCAAGGGATACAGTAAACCTCAAGTGATGCATCGGAAACTAAAACCTGACTCACAGCAGAGGTTCAAATCATAGAAAGTTGGAGTATCAGTCCTCTTGTACTTAAGTCGGCATTGTGCCTTCTGTATTTAATTCGGATGCAATTTCTGTGTTTCATCGTCAATAAGAAGGTCCAAGGGATACAGTAAACGTGAAGTGAAGCATCGGAAACTAAAACTGGACTCACAGCAGAGGTTCAAATCATAGAAAGTTAGAGTTTCAGTCCTCTTGTACTTAAGTCGGCATTGTGCCTTTTGTATTAAATTCGGATGCAATTTCTGTGTTTCATCGTCAATAAGAAGGTCCAAGGGATACAGTAAACCTGAAGTGAAACATCGGAAACTAAAACTGGACTTACAGCAGTGGTTCAAATCATAGAAAGTTAGAGTTTCAGTCCTCATGTACGTAAGTCGGCATTGTGACTTTTGTATTAAATTCGGATGCAATTTCTGTGTTTCATCGTCAATAAGAAGGTCCAAGGGATACACTAAACCTGAAGTGAAGCATCGGAAACTAAAACTAAACTCACAGCAGAGGTTCAAATCATAGAAAGTTAGAGTTTCAGTCCTCTTGTACTTAAGTCGGCATTGTGCCTTTTGTATTAAATTCGGATGCAATTTCTGTGTTTCATCGTCAATAAGAGGGTCCAAGGGATACAGTAAACACGAAGTGAAGCATCGGAATCTAAAACTGGACTCACACGAGAGGTTCAAATCATAGAAAGTTAGAGTATCATTCCTCTTGTACTTAAGTCGGCATTGTGCCTTTTTTATTAAATTCGGATGCAAATTCTGTGTTTCATCGTCAATTAGAAGGTCCAAGGGATACAGTAAACCTGAAGTGATGCATCGGAAACTAAAACTGGACTCAAAGCAGAGGTTCAAATCATAGAAAGTTGGAGTATCAGTCCTCTTGTACTTAAGTCGGCATTGTGCCTTTTGTATTTAATTCGGATGCAATTTCTGTGTTTCTTCGTCAATAAGAAGGTCCAAGGGATACAGTAATCCTGAAGTGAAGCATCGGAAACTAAAAGTGGACTCACAGCAGAGGTTCAAATCATAGAAAGTTAGAGTTTCAGTCCTCTTGTACTTAAGTTGGCATTGTGCCTTTTGTATTAAACTCGGATGCAATTTCTGTGTTTCATCGTCAATAAGAAGGTCCAAGGGATACAGTAAACCTGAAGTGAAGCATCGGAAACGAAAAGTGGACTCACAGTACAGGTTCAAATCATAGAAAGTTAGAGTATCAGTCCTCTTGTACTTAAGTCGGCATTGCGCCTTTTGTATTAAATTCGGATGCAATTTCTGTGTTTCATCGTCAATAAGAAGGTCCAAGGGATACAGTAAACCTGAAGTGAAGCATCGGAAACTAAAACTGGACTCACAGCAGAGGTCCAATTCATAGGAAGTTAGAGTTTCAGTCCTCATGTACTTAAGTCGGCATTGTGCCATTTGTATTAAACTCGGATGCAATTTCCGTGTTTCATTGTCAATAAGATGGTCCAAGGGATACAGTAAACCTGATGTTAAGCATCGGAATCTAAAACTGGACCCACAGGAAGGGTTCAAATCATAGAAATTTAGAGTATCAGTCCTCTTGTACTTAAGTCGGCATTGTGCCTTTTTTATTGAATTCGGATGCAATTTCTGTGTTTCATCGTCAATAAGAAGGTCCAAGGGATACAGTAAACCTGAAGTGAAGCATCGGAAACTAAAACTGGACTCACAGCAGAGGTTCAAATCATAGAAAGTTGGAGTATCAGTCCTCTTGTACTTAAGTCGGCATTGTGCCTTTTGTATTTAATTCGGATGCAATTTCTGTGTTTCATCGTCAATAAGGAGGTCCAAGGGATACAGTAAACCTGACGTGAAGCATCGGAAACTAAAAGTGGACTCACAGCAGAGGTTCAAATCATAGAAAGTTAGAGTTTCAGTCCTCTTGTACTTAAGTCGGCATTGTGCCTTTTGTATTAAATTCGGATGCAATTTCTGTGTTTCATCGTCAATAAGAAGGTCCAAGGGATACAGTAAACCTGAAGTGAAGCATCGGAAACTAAAACTGGACTCACAGCAGAGGTTCAAATCATAGAAAGTTAGAGTTTCAGTCCTCTTGTACTTAAGTCGGCATTGTGCCTTTTGTATTAAATTCGGATGCAATTTCTGTGTTTCATCGTCAATAAGAAAGTCCAAGGGATACAGTAAACCTGAAGTTAAACATCGGAAACTGAATCTGGACTCACAGCAGAGGTTCAAATCATAGAAAGTTAGAGTATCAGTCCTCTTGTACTTAAGTCGGCATTGTGCCTTTTGTATTAAATTCGGATGCAATTTCTGTGTTTCATCGTCAATAAGAACGTCCAAGGGATACAGTAAACCTTAAGTTAAGCATCGGAAACTAAAACTGGACTCACAGCAGAGGTTCAAATCATAGAATGTTAGAGTTTCAGTCCTCTTGTACGTAAGTTGGCATTGTGCCTTTTGTATTAAATTCGGATGCAATTTCTGTGTTTCATCGTCAATAAGAAGGTCCAAGGGATACAGTAAACCTGAAGTGAAGCATCGGAAACTAAAACTCGACTCACAGCAGAGGTTCAAATCATAGAAAGTTAGAGTTTCAGTCCACTTGTACTTAAGTCGTCATTGTGCATTTTTTATTAAATTCGGATGCAATTTCTGTGTTTCATCGTCAATGAGAAGGTCCAAGGGATACAGTAAACCAGAAGTGAAGCATCGGAAACTAAAACTGGACTCACAGCAGAGGTTCAAATCATAGAAAGTTGGAGTATCAGTCCTCTTGTACTTAAGTCGGCATTGTGCCTTTTGTATTTAATTCGGATGCAATTTCTGTGTTTCATCGTCAATAAGGAGGTCCAAGGGATACAGTAAACCTGACGTGAAGCATCGGAAACTAAAAGTGGACTCACAGCAGAGGTTCAAATCATAGAAAGTTAGAGTTTCAGTCCTCTTGTACTTAAGTCGGCATTGTGCCTTTTGTATTAAATTCGGATGCAATTTCTGTGTTTCATCGTCAATAAGAAGGTCCAAGGGATACAGTAAACCTGAAGTGAAGCATCGGAAACTAAAACTGGACTCACAGCAGAGGTTCAAATCATAGAAAGTTAGAGTTTCAGTCCTCTTGTACTTAAGTCGACATTGTGCCTTTTGTATTAAATTCGGATGCAATTTCTGTGTTTCATCGTCAATAAGAAAGTCCAAGGGATACAGTAAACCTGAAGTTAAACATCGGAAACTGAATCTGGACTCCAGCAGAGGTTCAAATCATAGAAAGTTAGAGTTTCAGTCCTCTTGTACGTAAGTTTGCATTGTGCCTTTTGTATTAAATTCGGATGCAATTTCTGTGTTTCATCGTCAATAAGAAGGTCCAAGGGATACAGTAAACGTGAAGTGAAGCATCGGAAACTAAAACTGGACTCACAGCAGAGGTTCAAATCATAGAAAGTTAGAGTATCAGTCCTCTTGTACTTAAGGCGGCATTGTGCCTTTTTTATTAAATTCGGATGCAATTTCTGTGTTTCATCGTCAATAAGAAGGTCCAAGGGATACAGTAAACCTGAAGTTAAGCATCGTAATCTAAAACTGGACCCACAGGAGGGGTTCAAATCATAGAAAGTTAGAGTATCAGCCCTCTAGTACTTAAGTCGGCATTGTGACTTTTGTATTACATTCGGATGCAATCTCTGTGTTTTATTGTCAATAAGAAAGTCCAAGGGGTACAGTTAACCTGAAGTTAAGCATCGGAATCCAAAACTGGACTCACAGGAGGGGTTCAAATCATAGAAAGTTAGAGTATCAGTCCTCTTGTACTTAAGTCCTCACTGTGCCTTTTTTATTAAATTCTGATGCAATTTCTGTGTTTCATCGTCATTAAGAAGGTCCAAGGTATACAGTAAACCTGAAGTGAAGCATCGGAAACTAAAACTCGACTCACAGGAGGGGTTCAAATCATAGAAAGTTAGAGTATCAGTCTTCTTGTACTTAAGTCGGCATTGTGCCTTTTTTATTAAATTCGGATGCAATTTCTGTGTTTCATCGTCAATAAGAAGGTCCAAGGGATACAGTAAACCTGAAGTAAAGCATCGGAAACTAAAACTGGACTCACAGGAGTAATTCAAATCATAGAAATTTAGAGTATCAGTCCTCTTGTACTTATGTCGGCATTGTGCCTTTTGTATTAAATTCGGATGCAATTACTGTGTTTCATCGTCAATAAGAAGGTCCAAGGGATAGAGTAAACCTGAAGTTAAGCATTGGAATCTAAAACTGGACTCAAAGGAGGGGTTCAAATCATAGAAAATTAGAGTATCAGTCCTCTTGTACTTAAGTCGGCATTGTGCCTTTTGTATTAAATTCGGACGCAATTTCTGTGTTTCATCGCCAATTAGCAGGTCCAAGGGATACGGTAAACCTGAAGTGATGCATCGGAAACTAAAACTGGACTCACAGCAGAGGTTCAAATCATAGAAAGTTAGAGTATCAGTCCTCTTGTACTTAAGTCGGTATTGCGCCTTTTGTATTAAATTCGGATGCAATTTCTGTGTTTCATCGTCAATAAGAAGGACCGAGGGATACAGTAAACCTGAAGTGAAGCATCGGAAACTAAAACTGGACTCACAGCAGAGGTTCAAATCATAGAAAGTTAGAGTTTCAGTCCACTTGTACTTAAGTCGTCATTGTGCATTTTTTATTAAATTCGGATGCATTTTCTGTGTTTCATCGTCAATAAGAAGGTCGAAGGGATACAGTAAACCCGAAGTGAAGCATCGGAAACTAAAACTGGACTCACAGCAGAGGTTCAAATCATAGAAAGTTAGAGTTTCAGTCCTCATGTACTTTAGTCGGCATTGTGCCATTTGTATTAAATTCGGATGCAATTTATGTGTTTCATCGTCAATAAGAAGGTCTAAGGGATACAGTAAACCTGAAGTGAAGCATCGGAAACTAAAACTGGACTCACAGCTGAGGTTCGAATCATAGAAAGTTAGAGTTTCGGTCCTCTTGTACTTAAGTCGGCATTGTGCCTTTTGTATTAAATTCGGATGCAATTTCTGTGTTTCATCGTCAATAAGAAGGTCCGAGGGATACAGTAAACCTTAAGTTAAGCATCGGAAACTAAAACTGGACTCACAGCAGAGGTTCAAATCATAGAAAGTTGGAGTATCAGTCCTCTTGTACTTAAGTCGGCATTGTGCCTTTTGTATTTAATTCGGATGCAATTTCTGTGTTTCATCGTCAATATGGAGGTCCAAGGGATACAGTAAACCTGACGTGAAGCATCGGAAACTAAAAGTGGACTCACAGCAGAGGTTCAAATCATAGAAAGTTAGAGTTTCAGTCCTCTTGTACTTAAGTCGGCATTGTGCCTTTTGTATTAAATTCGGATGCAATTTCTGTGTTTCATCGTCAATAAGAAGGTCCAAGGGATACAGTAAACCTGAAGTGAAGCATCGGAAACTAAAACTGGACTCACAGCAGAGGTTCAAATCATAGAAAGTTAGAGTTTCAGTCCTCTTGTACTTAAGACGGCATTGTGCCTTTTGTATTAAATTCGGATGCAATTTCTGTGTTTCATCGTCAGTAAGAAGGTCCAAGGGATACAGTAAACCTGAAGTTAAACATCGGAAACTAAAACTGGACTCACAGCAGAGGTTCAAATCATAGAAAGTTAGAGTTTTAGTCCTCTTGTACGTAAGTTGGCATTGTGCCTTTTGTATTGAATTCGGATGCAATTTCTGTGTTTCATCGTCAATAAGAAGGTCCAAGGGATACAGTAAACGTGAAGTGAAGCATCGGAAACTAAAACTGGACTCACAGCAGAGGTTCAAATCATAGAAAGTTAGAGTATCAGTCCTCTTGTACTTAAGGCGGCATTGTGCCTTTTTTATTAAATTCGGATGCAATTTCTGTGTTTCATCGTCAATAGGAAAGTCCAAGGGGTACAGTTAACCTGAAGTTAAGCATCGGAATCCAAAACTGGACTCGCAGGAGGGGTTCAAATCATAGAAATTTAGAGTATCAGTCCTCTTGTACTTAAGTCCTCACTGTGCCTTTTTTATTAAATTCTGATGCAATTTCTGTGTTTCATCGTCATTAAGAAGGTCCAAGGGATACGGTAAACCTGAAGTGAAGCATCGGAATCTAAAACTGGACTCACAGGAGGGGTTCAAATCATAGAAAGTTAGAGTATCAGTCTTCTTGTACTTAAGTCGGCATTGTGCCTTTTTTATTAAATTCGGATGCAATTTCTGTGTTTCATCGTCAATAAGAAGGTCCAAGGGATACAGTAAACCTGAAGTAAAGCATCGGAAACTAAAACTGGACTCACAGGAGTAATTCAAATCATAGAAAGTTAGAGTATCAGTCCTCTTGTACTTATGTCGGCATTGTGCCTTTTGTATTAAATTCGGATGCAATTTCTGTGTTTCATCGCCAATTAGCAGGTCCAAGGGATACGGTAAATCTGAAGTGATGCATCGGAAACTAAAACTGGACTCACAGCAGAGGTTCAAATCATAGAAAGTTAGAGTATCAGTCCTCTTGTACTTAAGTCGGCATTGCGCCTTTTGTATTAAATTCGGATGCAATTTCTGTGTTTCATCGTCAATAAGAAGGACCGAGGGATACAGTAAACCTGAAGTGAAGCATCGGAAACTAAAACTGGACTCACAGCAGAGGTTCAAATCATAGAAAGTTAGAGTTTCAGTCCACTTGTACCTAAGTCGTCATTGTGCATTTTTTATTAAATTCGGATGCAATTTCTGTGTTTCATCGTCAATAAGAAGGTCCAAGGGATACAGTAAACCTGAAGTGAAGCATCGGAAACTAAAACTGGACTTACAGCAGAGGTTCAAATCATACAGAGTTAGAGTTTCAGTCCTCTTGTACGTAAGTCGGCATTGTGCTTTTTGTATTAAATTCAGATGCAATTTCTGTGTTTCATCGTCAATAAGAAGGTCCAAGGGATACAGTAAACCTGAAGTGAAGCATCGGAAACTAAAACTGGACACACAGGAGGGGTTCAAATCATAGAAAGTTGGAGTATCAGTCCTCTTGTACTTAAGTCGGCATTGAGCCTTTTTTATTAAATTCGGATGCAATTTCTGTGTTTCATCGTCAATAAGAAGGTCCAAGGGATACAGTAAACCTGAAGTAAAGCATCGGAAACTAAAACTGGACTCACAGGAGAGGTTCAAATCATAGAAAGTTAGAGTATCAGTCCTCTTGTACTTATGTCGGCATTGTGCCTTTTGTATTAAATTCGATTGCAATTACTGTGATTCATCGTCAATAAGAAGGTCCAAGGGATACAGTAAACCTGAAGTTAAGCATTGGAATCTCAAACTGGACTCACAGGAGGGGTTTAAATCATAGAAAATTAGAGTATCAGTCCTCTTGTACTTAAGACGGCTTTGTGCCTTTTTTATTAAATTCGGATGCAATTTCTGTGTTTCATCGTCAATTAGCAGGTCCAAGGGATACAGTAAACCTGAAGTGATGCATCGGAAACTAATACTGGACTCACAGCAGAGGTTCAAATCATAGAAAGTTGGAGTATCAGTCCTCTTGTTCTTAAGTCGGCATTGTGCTTTTGGATTAAATTCGGATGCAATTTCTGTGTTTCATCGTCAATAAGAGGGACCAAGGGATACAGTAAACCTGAAGTGAAGCATCGGAAACTAAAACTGGACTCACAGCAGAGGTTCAAATCATAGAAAGTTAGAGTTTCAGTCGTCTTGTACTTAAGTCGGCATTGTGCCTTTTGTATTAAATTCGGATGCAATTTCTGTGTTTCATCGTCAATAAGAAGGTCCAAGGGATACAGTAAACCTGAAGTGAAGCATCGGAAACTAAAACTGGACTCACAGCAGAGTTTCAAATCATAGAAAGTTAGAGTAACAGTCCTCTAGTACTTTAGTCGGCATTGTGCCTTTTGTATTAAATTCGGATGCAATTTCTGTGTTTCATCGTCAATAAGAAGGTTCAAGGGATACAGTAAACCTGAAGTTAAGCATCGGAAACTAAAACAGGACTCACAGGAGGGGTTCAAATCATAGAAAGTTAGAGTATCAGTCCTCTTGTACTTAAGTCGGCATTGTGCCCTTTTTATTAAATTCGGATGCCATTTCTGTGTTTCATCGTCAATAAGAAGGTCCAAGGGATACAGTAAACCTGAAGTTAAGCATCGTAATCTAAAACCGGACTCACAGGAGGGGTTCAAATCATGGAAAGTTAGAGTATCAGCCCTCTTGTACTTAAGTCGGCATTGCGCCTTTTGTATTACATTCGGATGCAATTTCTGTGTTTCTTTGTCAATAAGAAGGTCCAAGGGATACATTTAACCGGAAGTTAAGCATCGGAATCCAAAACTGGACTCACTGGAGGGGCTCAAATCATAGAAAGTTAGAGTATCAGTCCTCTTGTACTTAAGTCGGCATTGTGCCTTTTTTATTAAATTCGGATGCATTTTCTGTGTTTCATCGTCAATAAGAGGGTCCAAGGGATACAGTAAACCTGAAGTGAAGCATCACAATCCAAAACTGGACTCACAGGATGGGTTCAAATCATAGAAAGTTAGAGTATCAGTCGCCTTGTACTTAAGTCGGCATTGTGCCCTTTGTATTAAATTCGGATGCAATTTCTGTGTTTCATCGTCAATAAGAAGGTCCAAGGTATACAGTAAACCTGAAGTGAAGCATCGGAAACTAAAACTGGACTCACAGCAGAGGTTCATATCATAGAAAGGAAGAGTTTCAGTCCTCTTGTACTTTAGTCGCCATTGTGCCTTTTGTATTAAATTCTGATGCAATTTCTGTGTTTCATCGTCAATAAGAAGGTCCGAGGGATACAGTAAACCTGAAGTGAAGCATCGGAAACTAAAACTGGACTCACAGCAGAGGTTCAAATCATAGAAAGTTAGAGTTTCAGTCCTCTTGTACTTAAGTCGGCATTGTGCCTTTTGTATTTAATTCCGATGCAATATCTGTGTTTCATCGTCAATAAGAAGGTCCAAACGATACAGTAAACCTGAAGTTAAGCATCGGAAACTAAAACTGGACTCACAGCAGAGGTTCAAATCATAGACAGTTAGAGTTTCAGTCCTTTTGTACGTTAGTCGGCATTGTGCCTTTTGTATTAAATTCGGATATAATTTCTGCGTTTCATCGTCAATAAGAAGGTCCAAGGGATACAGTAAACCTGAAGTGAAGCATCGGAAACTAAAACTGGACTCACAGCAGAGGTTCAAATCATAGAAAGTTAGAGTTTCAGTCCACTTGTACTTAAGTCGTCATTGTGCATTTTTTTTTTAAATTCGGATGCAATTTCTGTGTTTCATCGTCAATAAGAAGGTTTAAGGGATACAGTAAACCTGAAGTGAAGCATCGGAAACTAAAACTGGACTTACAGCAGAGGTTCAAAACATACAGAGTTAGAGTTTCTGTCCTCTTGTACTTAAGTCGGCATTGTGCCTTTTGTTTTAAATTCGGATGCAATTTCTGTATTTCATCGTCAATAAGAGGGTCCAAGGGATACAGTAAACCCGAAGTGAAGCATCGGAATCTAAAACTGGACTCACAGGAGAGGTTCAAATCATAGAATGTTAGAGTATCATTCCTCTTGTACTTAAGTCGGCATTGTGACTTTTGTATTAAATTCGGATGCAATTTCTGTGTTTCATCGTCAATAAGAAGGTCCAAGGGATACAGTAAACCTGAAGTTAAGCATCGGAATCTAAAACTGGACTCACAGGAGGGGTTCAAATCATAGAAAGTTAGAGTATCAGTCCTCTTGTACTTAAGTCGGCATTGTGCCTTTTTTATTAAATTCGGATGCAATTTCTGTGTTTCATCGTCAATAAGAAGGTTCAAGGGATACAGTAAACCTGAAGTTAAGCATCGGAAACTAAAACTGGACTCACAGGAGGGGTTCAAATCATAGACAGTTAGAGTATCAGTCCTCTTGTATTTAAGTCGGCATTGTGCCTTTTTTATTGAATTCGGAATCCATTTCTGTGTCTCATCGTCAATTAGCAGGTCCAAGGGATACAGTAAACCTGAAGTGATGCATCGGAAACTAAAACTGGACTCACAGCAGAGGTTCAAATCATAGAAAGTTAGAGTATCAGTCCTCTTGTACTTAAGTCGGCATCGCGCCTTTTGTATTAAATTCGGATGCAATTTCTGTGTTTCATCGTCAATAAGAAGGACCAAGGGATACAGTAAACCTGAAGTGAAGCATCGGAAACTAAAACTGGACTCACAGCAGAGGTTCAAATCATAGAAAGTTAGAGTCTCAGACCACTTGTACTTAA